>NW_007727875.1:127139-128562 GCF_000696425.1 Galeopterus variegatus | reverse complement strand
TATCATGATTTCATAAATCCTTACTAGGCAAAGTTCTTAGGGGAAATGCATTGCATGATTCTGGCAGGCACCATTATTTTATGAGAATGGTGCCTGTGGAGTTGTGTGATACTGCAGTTTTGCCCCTATGAAAGCATACAATATTCGTCTGGCTTGGGTTGACTGTTACTCTGTACTTCCTTAACCTGTGCTTTTCCACTGTCTCTTCTTGGTGATGTAAATGTCAATGTTCTCTCACACAAACCACAATAACATTGTCCATATTAACTAGAATAACATGGGATCTTCTTGTTCTTGACTTAAGGCCAGTCTCAGCACTGAGTCTTAGAGGGTGGAGTTGAGTGGGCGAAGAGTGCTGTGACTATTTGTGCTTTGATAATTTTGTCCTGATTACATGCTCTCACTCATAGCAAAAGTGAATTGTACATGTAGATTAAAAGTTACCTATATAAGTTTTTAAACCTTTTGAAGACCATGACCCTCCTTGCACTCAGAAAATGTATGCACTGTATCAGCATAACCACCAAAGATTATAAGCCTTTCAAACTAAGAAACTTTGTTTTTTCCCTTCTCCCCTTTGTGTTACATAAAATATTAGATCACCAATTTGATTTCTTCTCAATCATTAGCTGTAGGAGCTTTCTGGCAACACAGTATAATTTGTCCCATTCTGTATTGTGACAACTTTGAAGAGTATCTAAACACTTAAATCAGAAACTCCTCATTTTTCCGTGTTGAAAATATAGACTTTGGGGCCAGCCCGGTGGCGCACTGCGATAGTGCGCCACTTGGGAAGCGCGGCGGCGCTCCCGCNAAAAAGAATAGGAAAAAAGCAGTACCTTTACTATCAAGTGATCCTTTAATGTTTAAACTGAAGATAGGCTTCTGTGGATGCAGTGGTATCAAATAGGCTGACCTGGGTGACACTGTGAGCAGAAGAGTCTTTGGCCTCTTCTTAAATCACACAGTCTGAGGATGTCATTGATTTTGCCACACCAAAAAATTTATTTGCTAAAATTCAATTGTTCTTATTCTTTTTAATTTCAAAGACTGCTAGAAATTCCAGTGTTCTGCTTAAATGAATTACAAAAGCCACAATAGCAGTGGACAAATATGCAATTCCTACTGCAGTCTAACAATGTTCTAATATGTCTACAACATTAAGGATAATTGTTGAACTCTTGACTTTGTCACCATTCAAACTCTTTTTCCTTTCAGATGCAGCATTTACTGTTTTATCATGATTTCATAAATCCTTACTAGGCAAAGTTCTTAGGGGAAATGCATTGCATGATTCAGGCAGGCACCATTATTTTATGAGAATGGTGCCTGTGGAGTTGTGTGATACTGCAGTTTTGCCCATATGAAAGCATACAATATTCGTCTGGCTTGGGTTGACTGTTACTCTGTACTTCCTTAACCT
>NW_007727875.1:121814-125943 GCF_000696425.1 Galeopterus variegatus | reverse complement strand
CACTGAGGGTTGCGATCCGTTGCCGGACATGGAAAAAGACAAAAAAAAAAAAAAAGAAAATATAGACTTTATGCTATTTTGAAGTTAGAGAGGTATGGACTAAACTAATCAACGTGTTCATACAAAAATGACTATCTTCTCAAGGAAGGAAATGCTGTTCAAATAGCCAGCAATTTGTGTATTTATAGAAAAACCCAGTCTATAGTGCTTGCAGTGGGAATGTTTGGCCAGGCTAATAGAAATAATTTTCAAGGTTCATGTGAAGAGCACAAAGTTTAAAAGTACAGAGAATTGTCTTGGGAACTCCTTGTGAAGCAGTGTGGATAATCAGCTCTCCAACCGAGCTGTGCCAAATAACAAGCTGTTTTTATTTCTAAGAGATTCTTCCACCTTTACCTATGCCCCAGATAATTTTTTTTAAATAGAAAGATAGTGACATAGTAACCTTTTGCTATTGGAAATTTAATTTAGAGATCTTTATAATTGGCTGAAATGTGCACATTTTTCTTTCTTTTTAAGAGATCTTATTTCATGTTGATATAGAAATAGCCAACACTTGATGTCAGAATGTCCTACATGTTGTATTGAAGCCAGCTTTAAACCTCTAGTCCCTGTGCACTCCACCACTCAAGAAGAGAGGAATTTTACAGCAGGAAACTTTTTACAATCTTCTAGTATCTGCACACTTTTCCTTCGTTTTCTTTTTTCTAATTCATTCTGTGTGCCTAACTATCTGTGTGCCTGTTACAGTGATAAAATCGTGGGATATCAAATGGAATAAGTTCTTGTCCTGTTTATCTAGAAGTTGGTTAACAGTGGAGGAAGCAGACATAAAAATAACTAAATAAATATTAAGGAAACTGGGCATCAGCATGCTTAGGGGAACCACCGAAGAAAGAGAGATGGCCTGTGTCTGAACTCCCTTTCTCTTACTCTCTGATCAGGGGTTTCCTTGTCATCCTTAATTGTGAATTGTCCACCTTACTCCTTTTTTCCAAGAATTTTGCCCTGGCTTTATGAACCATGGCTTCCAATGCACCATCCTCTAGCATATACCTATTGTCCAAGGTTTAGACATCAGCACACAGAATGCGGAGGTCTAGTTATCACTTGCTTAACTGAGATCCAATTAAGCAAATATTGAGTGGACTGAATTTATGAATTTAATTACAAAAAGAAATAGAGAATACTAGTGAAAAGTTAAAAGCTTTAGAAAAAATGTTAATTCCAAAAACTAGCCACTTTCCCACTCCTCATGTTCATACATAGAACATGAACTATGATGTCAAATGATTTGGATTTGAATTCTGGCTGTGACACTTTGCAATTGAATGACTTTGGGAAGTTGTCATTGGGTTGTTGTGAAGAAGAAATAATGTATGTAAAGGATACGACACATTACTAGTAATGTAGTAAATGTTCAATAATTTACTTTATAGGCATCTGTTATTTACTAACTGGCATCATCATAATTCCACTCCTTCTGCTAAAGAATAGTCCTTCTGGGGATTGACTAGGAGCCAAGAGAAACTCCCCATTGCAGGAAAGAGGTAAGCAGGAGATCCCCAGAATTCCCTATTACCACTTCAGTCACCTGCAATCTTAGCTACAGGAGAGCCCCACAGTCTTCATAAGCCCTGAACACAGTATAAGGAGCTAAGGAGCTTCCTGGAGTTCATGTGGCTATTGCTCCAGAAAAGGAACTCACCTTGTCCCCCCCCCACCTGGACCCATGCTACTACAGCACAGTACCATTTGGAGAAAAGAATCATTGCTAGAGTGCATCCTGCCTGGGAGCCAATAGCCCCTGCATTTCCACATCCTTGGGGCTCCACCACAACCAAACACACTCACACAAAACACTGCAATGCAATGATTTCAGGCAGACTCAGTGAAATAGTCATGACCACATTACCTGAGTCCATGTAGCACCCTAAACCCCAAGGAACAGGCAGTCTAGCATAATGAGGAGGCTGCTCACAAGACCACAGAAGTTAAAACATGCACTCCCCAGGCTGTGGTAACTGGCTCACTTGGCACCCAACAACACCAGAGACCCTATCCTCTCAACCAATGAAGTGGCTGTGTGTTGTGTGTGTATTCCAGGGAGCAGGAACTGACCTGCCAGGCACCCATTGCCACTAGCAACCCCACCCTTTGACCAGCAGAGCTACTGAGCTCAGCGAACATCCCCCAAAGCCTGGGAACTTACCCAAATGGTGGCCCCCAACTGCAGCAAGGCTGTGCCATTGTCTTCACAAACACCTGCAGTTTAGGCAACTGAGGCATTCACAGACTCCACTGATGTTGATTATTGCCAAGGACATCACACAGAGACTACTACACTCACATAGAACCAAAGTTAAAGCACCCTATTACACCAGATGCACAGATATCAATGTAGGCACACAGCAAGCATAAAAAGCAGGATATATGACATCTAAAAATAAATATAATAATTCTTCAGTAACAGAACCCAAAGGGGAAAATTTATGAAATGCCTAATAAAGAATTCAAAGTAATGATCTTAAGGAAACTCAGAGAAATACAAGAAAATATTAATAGACTATGTGATAAAATCAGGAAAACAATTCATAATCTGAATGAGAAATTCAATAAAGAGATAGATATTATAAAGAAGAAACCAACAGAAATCTTGGAGCTGAATAATTCAATGAATAAAATAAAAAATACAATCAAGAGCTTTAACAGACTAGATCAAGTAGAAGAAAGAATTTCTGAACTTGAATACAGGTCTTCTGAAATAACCCAGTCAGACAAAAATGAAAAGAAAAAGCAGGAGAAAGGAGAAAAAAAAAAAGAAAAGACTGAAATAACCCAGTCAGACAAAAATGAAAAGAAAAAGCAGGAGAAAGGAGAAAAAAAAAAAAGAAAAGAAAAAGAAAATGAAGAAAGCCTATAAATATATGGAACACCATTAAACAAATAAATTTTTGCATTATGGAAGTTCCAGAAAGAGAAGAGATGGGAAGAGGCATAGAAAACCTATTTAATGAATTAGCTGAAACCTCCCCAAGTCTTGGGAGAGATATAGACATCCAGGTCTAGGAAGCTGAAAGGTCCTCAAATAGATTCAACCCAGAAAGGTCCTCTCCAAGACACATTATAATCAAGCTGTCAAAAGTGCAAGACATAGAGAGATTATTAAAAGACTAAGAGAAATGCTCCAAGTCAAATGTAAGGGAATCCTTATTACACAAACAGATTTCTCAGTAGAACCTCTTTAGGCCAGGTTAGAATAGTACCATATTCATATATTCAAAGTGTTGAAAGAAAAACAACAACAACAACAAAAAACTGCCAACCAAGAATATATACCCAGCAAAGCTATCCTTCAGAAATGAAGGCAAAACAAAGTCTTTCACAGACAAGCAAAAACTGAGGGAATTCATGACCACTAGACTGGCCTTATGAGGAATGCTTAAGAGAGTCCTACATCAGAATGAGAAGGGATGATAACTATCACCGTGAAAATATGTGAAAGTATAAAACTCACTGGTAAAGAAAATGCACAAATGAGAAAGGGAAGGGAATCAAATTTTATTGCTACAAAAAACCATGAAACTATGAAGATAAACAATAAGAGAGAAAGAAAGGAGCAAGGTATACACAAAGCAACTAGAAAACTATCAACAAAATAACAGGAGCAAGTCCTAAACTATCAATAATAAACTTAAATGTAAACAGATTAAATTTCCAATTAAAAGATATAGACTGGTTGAATGGGTAAAAAAACCAAGAACCACCTATATGCTGCCTACAAGAAATTCACTTTATCTATAAAGATACACATAGACTGAAAGTGAAGGAATGGAGAGTTATTCCACATGAATGGAAACCAAAAGTGAGCAGGAACAGCTATACTTATACAGATAAAGTAGACTTTAAGTCAAAAACGGTAAAAAGAGTCAAAGAATGTCATTATATAATGATAAAGGAATAAATTCAGCAAAAGAATATAATTATAAATGTATGTGCACCCGACATTGTAGCACCCAGATACTATAAAGCAAATATTCTTAGATTTAAAGGGAAATAGAGACTCCAATACAATAATAGTTGAGGATTTTGACACCTTTCTCTCAGCATTGGGTAGATCATCTAGACA
>NW_007727875.1:118241-121551 GCF_000696425.1 Galeopterus variegatus | reverse complement strand
GTAGACTTTAAGTCAAAAACGGTAAAAAGAGTCAAAGAATGTCATTATATAATGATAAAGGGATAAATTCAGCAAAAGAATATAATTATAAATGTATGTGCACCCGACATTGTAGCACCCAGATACTATAAAGCAAATATTCTTAGATTTAAATGGAAATAGAGACTCCGATACAATAATAGTTGAGGATTTTGACACCTTTCTCTCAGCATTGGGTAGATCATCTAGACAAGTAATCAACAACAACAAAACATTGGATTTAAACTGCACTGTAGACCATGTGGACCTAACAGATATTTTAGAACATTTTATCCAACAGTTGCAGAATATACATTCTTCTCATGGGCACATGCAACATTTTCCAGGATAGACCATATGTTAGGCCACAAAACAAATCCCAACACATTTTTAAAAATCAAAATCATATCAAGAGTCTTTTCTGACCACAGGAGAATAAAACTAGATATTATTAACAAGAAGAATTTTGAAAACTATACAAATTCATGGAAATTAACAACATGCTCCAGAGCAACTAATGGGTCAATGAAGAAATTAAACAGGAAATTTTAAAAAATTTTGAAAAAAAATGAAATTAAAGCCACAAAATTCCAATATCTATGGGTACAGCAAAAGCAGTAATAATAGGCAAGTGTATAGCAATAAATGCCTACAACAAAAAATATAAAATTTTCAGGTAAACAACCTAATGATGCACCTCAAGAAACTAGAAAAGCAAGAACAAATCAATTCCAAAATTACTAGAAGAAAAGAAAAAATAAAGATCAGAGCAGAAATAAAAGAGACACTAAAAAATGTATAAAAGATCAATCAAAGAAAACATTATTGTTTTGAAAAGATAAACAAAATCAGGAGAACAATAGCTGAACTAAGAAAAAAGAGAAAAGACCCAAATAAGTAAAATAAGAAATGAAAATGAAGATATTACACAGAAATATGAAAGATCATTAGAGACTATTGTAACAACTTCATGCCAACAAACTGGAAAACCTAGAAGAAATATATAAATTTATGAATGCATGCAATCTATCAAGATTGAACCAGAGAGAAATAGAAAACCTGAGCAGACCAATAATAATTAATAATATTGAATCAGTAAAAAAAAAATTTCCCAACAAATAAAATTCAGGACCAGATGTCTTCACTGCTGAATTCTATCAAACACTTAAGGAACTAACCCCAACTTCCCGAACTATTCCAAAAAATCAAAGAGGATGTGTTTCTTCCAACCACATTCTATGAGGCCAACATTACCTTGATTCCAAAATCAGACAAAAACACTACAAACAAAGAAAAACAGAGGCCAATATCCGTGATGAACATAGATGCAAAAATCCACAACAAAATACTAGAAAGCCAAATCCAAAAGCACATCAAAAAGACCTCACTATGATCAAGTGGGTTTCATCCCAGGGATGCACAATATCCGTGATGAACATAGATGCAAAAATCCACAACAAAATACTAGAAAGCCAAATCCAATAGCACATCAAAAAGACCTCACTATGATCAAGTGGGTTTCATCCCAGGGATGCCAGGAAGGTTCAACATACACAAATCAATAAAAGTGATACATCATGTAAACTGAACGAGGGAAAAAAAACATACAATCATCTCAATAAATGCATAAAAATTATTTAATAAAATTCAACATCCCTTTATGATAAAAACGCTCAACAAACTAAGTATGGAAGGAATGTGCCTCAACACAATAAAGACCACATATGTCAAACCCACAGCTAATGTCATACTGATTGGGAAATAGTTGAAAGCTTTTTCTCAAGAACTAGAACAAGACAAGGATGCCCAGTTTTGCCATCCTTATTTGACATAGTACTGGAAGTCCTAGCCTAAGCAATTAGGCAAAAGAAAGAAATAAAGAACATCCTAACTGAGATGGGATGATATCTCATTGTTGTTCTGGTTTGCATTTCCCTGATGATTAGTGATAAGCATTTTTTCATATATTTGTTGGACATTTATAAATCTTCTTTTGGCAAATGTCTGTTCAGATAATTTGCCCATTTTTAATTGGATTTTTTGTTTTTTTGCTGTTGAATTATTTGAGTGCCTCATATATTCTGGATATTAATGTCTTGTCCAATAAATAGTTTGCAAGTATTTTCTCCCATTCAGTAGGTTGTCTCCTCACTCTGTTGATTGTTTACTTTGCTGTGCAGAAGCTTCCTAGTTGGAAGCTGGCCTGTAAGGGGATTTGAACCTGTAGCCTGGTGCTATCAGCACCATGTTCTTCCAAGTGAGCTAACCGGCCAGCCCATATTATCTTTTAATTCCATTTTTCCACTATTTGAAGTATGTTCATATAGATTATGTTATCAAATTACAATGCAGTTGAGCAAGATGTCAGTCACCAAAAGATAACCAGAAAATCCCCATATATTTGGAGCTTAAGAAGCATACTTCCAAGGAACCCACAAGTCAAAGAAAAAAAATCAATACAATATAGAAAATGTATAAATCATGATAATAAAAATAGTACACATCAAAACTTTTGAGGTACAGCTAAAGTCATGTTTAGAAAGAAATTTGCAGTTTGAAATAGATAGAAAAGAATGGCAGAAAATCAATGAAAATCAATAAAGTAAACATCAAACTTACAACATTAAAAACACCAAATGAACCCCAATGAAAGTAGAAGGCAATAAATAATTAAATAATAGCAGAAAATATTGTTATAGAAAATGCTCATAAAAATAGAGGTTGATAAAACCAAAATTCTAATAAGCATATAAAAGAGATACATTTGAAAAGGCAAATAGAATAGGTAAGTGCTGTAGACTGGATGCCCCCCCACCAACCTCACTGAAGCTTAACTGCATTGTAAACGTTGAGGATGGGAAATCCTATTACCGTAATAGAAAGGAGAGGCCTTGAAGAGGTGATTAGATTGTAGGACCATGCCTTAATGAATGGATTAAAAATGGTAGTCATGGGTGTGGNGTGATTAGATTGTAGGACCATGCCTTAATGAATGGATTAAAAATGGTAGTCATGGGTGTGGTTCTGGGCTTTAAAAGGACAGTGCATAAGGCACTGTCTCTATCTGCTCTCTCTGCTTCCACTGTCTTGCAATGTGAGACCTCTGGGTCACTGTCACTACCACCAGATGGACTTTGGACTCCCAGTTTCAGACATTGTAAGCAATAAATTTTGTTTTCTTTATAAATTGTCCAGTTCCAGGTGTGTTGTTATAAGCAACAGAAACAGACTAAAACTATAAATGTCTGGTAAGAGTGATCAAGAAAAAAATAAGGTGGCACAGATAACCAAT
>NW_007727875.1:89374-117631 GCF_000696425.1 Galeopterus variegatus | reverse complement strand
AAAACTATAAATGTCTGGTAAGAGTGATCAAGAAAAAAATAAGGTGGCACAGATAACCAATATAATAAATTTTAAAAAGTATTTTTAAATTTTTAAAAAGTGTTTTTATGGACCCTTCAGAAATTAAAAAAAAAAATATTATGAACAATTATAGAGTAATACATTTGAAAATTTAGATAAGGTTGATAAATTCATAAAAAATAAAAACTTTCCAAAACTGATGCAGAAAGAAATAAGAAATATTAATAGAAATAAGAATATCAATATGAGACGAATAAGACTATGAATAGTCCATATCTTTTGCTATTAAAAATATTCAATGCTGAATTAAAAATAAACCCGAACCAAACCAAACTAAACTAACCAAATAAATAAACTCCAATCTTTTCATAAAGAATTGTTCCAACCCTCTTGTCATCTTTGATGAGTTCTATCAAACATTTTAAGAACAAATACATCATTTTGATCTAGCTTGGGCTAGAATTCAGTTCCAACTCATGATCAAAAGTCCTAGCAAACTACGAATAGAAAGAAACTATTAATTTGATAGAGTATCTACAAAAACATCTAGAAATATCTTACTTAATGGGAAATACTGAAAGCTTTTCTTTTGATTTGGGGACTGGAACAATATTGCTAAAAATTCACCACTTCTTTTCAATACTGTGTTGTAGAACTAAACAGATGCAGTAAACCAAGAAAAAGAGGCTATGTGAATTTGGAAGAAATAAATACAATTGTCATGGTATTTAAGAAGATGTGACTGCATACATAATGAATCCTGAGGCATCTATAGATAATTACTGCAATTTATAAGCTAATTTAACAAGGTTGCTGTATAAGTGGGCAACTGAAAGATGTAAATTGAATTCATATATACTATACACTGCAAGGACTGAAATAAGGTTCAAAAGCAAGTGTTAGCTGACTCACCTAGCCAAATCCAAAAGTTTAGAGAGACTCAGAAGTGGAATTAGTCTTAATCCAACTGAATGTGTAGGAAGATTTTATCCCAAATGTCTTTAAAATTCTCTGGAAGTTTTTTTCGTGTCTTTTTTCAAAAGAATATTAAAGTATAGTGATAGTTATTTGAAGGAATGAGCCTTTTATTTTTTGGTCTGGGCATTATCAATACCAAGACAGCAATGAGCAGAAAAACCCCATGCTGGAGAAGCCATAATCAATAGTTAAAGGGGATTTTGTCCTGCTACATTTCCTCAGTGCTTTCTTCCCAAGTGTCAGCGTTTCCTCGTGAGCAGCCTCTCTC
Source organism: Galeopterus variegatus (assembly GCF_000696425.1). Lineage (NCBI taxonomy): Eukaryota > Metazoa > Chordata > Mammalia > Dermoptera > Cynocephalidae > Galeopterus > Galeopterus variegatus. The sequence goes on along the minus strand of NW_007727875.1, from coordinate 116,364 downwards.
TTTCCAAATCTTCCCTGTGGTGAACCCAAATGTTGTTTACCAGACAGGCATAATTCCGCCCACTAAAATACATCCCTGCCAATGGGATTCATGCTACGAACCCCAGCCCCCTCTGCCTAGTGTTCTCAATCTGCGTCATGAAAATCTGTAGGCAGATGTAGGTGGTACTTCACAGATGCAGACTATTTTTTATTTTTTTGACTTTTGCTTTTGTCACTTGGACATGATGGTAGAAAAACAATCATCCCTTAGTTGCCTGTCCTGCCACCCTCAACCCAGTCCTGCCCAGCATATCCTGCCAGACCCTGGGAGAGAAAAGAAACTTAATTTTCCCAAATTGTTGGATTTAAGGTTAATTTCAAGATTATTTGTAGATTTTTCAGTTGGACACTCCAGGTAGTATTTTTAAAAGGTTATTCATAGTAGTTCAAATGAACTCAAAATATTTTGAAAAACAAGAAGATGTGAATTGCAAAATTCAAGGAGGATCTAAACTTGGAAGAATTGTGTCTAGAAAAGGAACAATAAGTTTTGTAAAAGTATTACAAGACATGTGCTTTATAAAGAAGTATTTCATCACATGATTAAATCATTTCTTAAATTTAAAATTTTTCCACCTTTTACAAACAACATACATTTTGATCTCTATCTTCCTGGTTTCAGATTTGAAACTGAATATCACTTTAGCTTCAGGAGTATTGCTTTTAATTAATTTTTGTTCAAAAATGTCAAATTTGGGTTGTCTTTTCATTTACTCAGTGGACTCACTGTATTAAATCAGGAGGTTTATTTTTAGAAAGGAGAGAAAATCAGCTGTAATATTTTAATTAACCTTGGCGTAAATCCTAAGCTTTGCACTGTCAGTGGATAAGTGAGGATGGCCACTTCTGCTGGGTCCTTGTCTTTTAGTGGTGACAGGCTACCGATTTGGGGGTATTGCCAAAATTACCATACTACTCTTTAGGAGCCCCCTCAATGTCTGTGCTTTTTGTTTCCAAAAAGCCAAGTTGTTACTAAAAATATATCTATTTGTTATCATTTAATCAAGTTTTTATTTTATTTTAAAAAGTAACTTAAGACTTTCTTGCTCATATTTTCCTCTTTCTTTTCACTGCTCAGCCTTTAGAGCCATATCAGGCATAGAATATTGATAGTACACAATTTGCCAGAATGCTCCAACACATGATTTTTGGTGTTTTAAAGCATAAATTTGTTTCTGCAGCACAGGTCATGATAGAATTTTTTTTTCAAGACTTAAATAGAATCATCCATGATTCACTATGAATTCATACTAAATGTCTGGAATTTTTAAAGTCCTTTGACAAATGGTCATCTGCACCAGCCCAGAACGCATGATGATTTTGCCAGGAGATTAGGGTCATAGTATGGCAGACTTTCAGTTTGTTTGGAGCCTGCCCACATTCCCTGGTGCAGCAATGAGCTCTGCCTGACCCTCTTTCCTTTCTGACCCTGGGCAAACCCCATGAGACATTTATTTTGGAGCCTCTTAACCCAGACTACTGTAAGTAGTGATCGCTTAGTCTAAGGAGACTTAGACTTTCTAACCACACCGACTGCCTGAAGGACAGGCTGACCTCACAGCTGAATTGTCTCCTCACCCTGACCACCTCTGACACTCCATCCAGGTAGCTGCCTTCAAAATTTCCAAGCAGGAGACAGATGTCAATTTCTTTGTTCTTCTATGCTTCCAATCTCCCTAGGACATGTTACAGACCTTCCAAGCATCTTATCACCTCACTCACTTCTGGTTCTCCAAAGTCACCATAGGTTAGCAAATATTCAGATGGGAAGTTAAATGCCTGTCTGACTGGCAGACACTTCAATCTTTGTTTATGGACAGGGAGCAGTTTCTTTCTGTTCTTCACAGGTTGGGGAAGGAAATGAATGGTCCAGCACTCTCCATCTTACTGATCCTTTTCAACCCCCTTTCTAATCTACTTTCTACTCTCTATAAGCATAAAGGGGGTTATTGAACATTACTAGATAGTTTCATCTTTTATTTAAGTCTAGCATAGGTTTAGTATTTTTTTTTTCAGAAGGTGAATGTCCTCTTCTCACTATTGGAGCTTCAGCAGAATTTCCATGACAATAGGACAAGCCTCCTTCAACATCCTGTTGCATTACCTGTGGAGTAGTCAGCAGGTTGTTGGAAATTGTGGCTGGCAATTTTCATGATTTGGAAAACATTAAATGTGCTTATTAAGCAATCACTAAATTTCTATTCATATGTTTCTGATTAAATGTCTGCACATTTAATTCTGTGAAGTGGTTAAACGCATGTAAAAAAAAGAAAAAGTCATAAAATAATTTTTTCCATTTCCCCATTCTACCTGTTCTTCATTTGCCAGGAGATATAAGATAATTTACTTTCTATTGATGTAAATTACCAACACAAGCTGAAATTGCTCTAATTCACAATTACCTTGAGATGGGGAGTTTAAATACTCTCTTTCTTGAAGGTGAAGAGTCTGTGGCTAGGTTTGTGTTTGGTTTGCCTCCTCCCACACACGTTTGGAGCTGTAGCAAGGGATTTCTACCAGAGGAAACTCATGGAATCAAAAACCCCAAACTGGGAAAGCAGCCAAGCCAGGTTCACTGGTAAAGCTGAATCTTAAAAACCAGAAGCAGAAATAAAGGCAGAAGTAATAGACCCAGAAGACAGGCGCTCAGTAGAAATGAAATGAGAAATAGATTGGTAATACGTGAGAGGAGGTTCTTGACAAATGCTGTAAACCCTGGTGGATATTTAAGGCTTGCTTTAAGGATTTGTGGTATATGTATGTATTTGAGTTGGCCTGATTTAAAGAGCCAGAGCTAACTGTGATGGAAATAGATACATTTTTCTTATTTAAATGTCATTTTTTGGTGGAAACCTAAGATGCATATGAGAATGAAACTTTAAGGCTGCTTACATTTTTTCCAAGACTATTAGGCTATGTATTAAACTCCTGGCAAATTCTCTTTTCTTATTTATGGTAACAGAAGCCAATCTATTTTAAACATATGATGCTCTCTGGGAGAACAACAATAACATATACAATATGGTGAACCTCAATGGGTCCAGAAGGCAGATTTTAGTCCACAATCTGAAACCAAATTATGAACCAGGGAGTAAATGTAAAAGCCCTCTAAATGATAAACGACAGTCCAGAGCTTACTCCAGAGGAGATGTTGGCACACTTTCAAAACCTTACCCAGATGATTGTATACAGAGTAAGGGAGCAGATGAGAAGCAGTTCAATGAGAAACCACAGCTTGTTTAGAGGAAGGGTAGACAACTCCTTATGCAAAAGAGGAATACATTAGGGACAATTTATGAAGAGGAAGAGGCTCTGCATGCCTCCTGAGTTCCTAGGAAATTACTTCATTATAAACAGTTCATTAGTTAATAATTGAAGTAATAACCCTGAAGTTGTCATTACAGAAAGTTAAATAATTTTCTTAAAAAAGTTGATTTTCAAAACGTGGCCTTGTTAAGAGAGTTTGCTTCAATTATGTGGGAAAAAATATATACTAAATAGTTGATTTTCCTGGTAATGCTAGACATATTAGGTTTTGCTCTTTATGTTTAAGACAATACATTTGAATCTTTGAAGATTTGGTTGGAAAATGACTGGAGTACTATGGATGAGCAAAATCATTGACTTGGAACTTTTCTCCCACCCTTTCAAAGGGAAGTGGCTGCTGAGTGTCCATGTTTGGAGTGGTGGTCAAGGAAAGGGCAGGGTTTGGAGTGTTTATTCAACTGGAAGCCCTGAAGAGTCAGATACCTCATCTACGAAAACTTTAGGACCAGATTTCCCATTATTAGTCAATGAGTGGTACTTGCTGAATTTTGTGGTGTGTCTTCATCTTTTACAACTGCCAAGGGTATGGAGTTCAAGGCTGAGAGGTTATTTTAGGTAAAGGAATGGAGCCAGGATGAGATTACCTCAGTAGTCAGTTCCCACTAGAGGAGTAGCTAATTTCGGGGCCTTCTGTGATGATTGCTGGTGCTGCTTGTATTCTGCTTCTCAGCTCAGGAGGCTCTAATCTCAGGATTCGGAAGAGAAAGAAAAACAGAAACCAATATTTTCATCTTCTTTTCACCTTGGCTGCAAGGGGGTTCACAGCTAAATTGGTGCTCATATGTTGCAGCCATCTTTTGCCATATTCTTTTTATTGTAGCTATTTCAGGTTGTGCCAAATTCCATAATTTTTATTTTCTTTGTTTAGTCACAATGGTTTAGATCAATTTTAGTCTTTTAATGTAACTGTTTCATTGTAAAATTTGATGGAAAATTAAAGCACGCCATAGGCTCTTTGGAAGAGAAAGAAAGGGAAAAGGGTAGGAAAATACCAAAAGAAAAAAATGAGTTAAAAGGAAGAATATTTCAGAGAATGGAGGGATTGTGATTGTGAACAACAAATTTGGAACATGGGAGATGAAAATTAAAACTTCTTGTATGTTTTAATAAATGTCAAAGGGCATTGGGGCTGTGACCTTTTTAAACACAAACAACTAGTTCTGGGTCATGACATTCAATCCATGAGATGCTCTGTTGTTTGTCTACAGTGATATTGACCTGAACTGGGCACACCTTTTCTCTCACTCATTTGTCCCTGACACAGGCTCCTGTGAAATGAAGACTGACTGCATTTTATGACTATGGGTGTGATTCTTGCATAATATGTAAACATAAAATAGTTTTTCCCCTTTCTCTCTCACCCCCTCCCTCCTTTCCTTCCTTCTTTCCTTCGTTCATAAAAAAAAAAATTTGTCCTGGCCCATGTACAGTTTCTCTCACTGAGGACATGGTATGTAATTTTAGTTCTGGCTTTCAGTTACTGAGAAATTGCAGGGTTGTGATTAGTGTGCCTTGCTTTTGATATTGTAAGAACTAGATTTAAGAGAAAATGTCGCTTCAGAGGAAATTCAGGATATAAAATATGGCTTTTTTAAAAAAAATAAGTGAAATTAATATGAACACAACTGCTGAAATGATTTACTGGTGAAGTAATTTTAGTGAATTCTAGGCTGGGGTGGAATTATTTTCCTATGATTTGGAGAAAGCAGTGTTTCTCAGTTCTACTGCCATTTTTGCTTAGGAGATTTACAACCTGATTATTTTAGTTAGACATGGAGTATCCATTGTAAAATAAAAGATATTTATGCAGTAAAATTGGGACATATTTAGAGGAGGCCAGACTACTGTATCATTTTGTGCTGAACCTTTTTAATATGGCTTCCAATTTCTTATCATTCTTCTGAAAACCTAGCTATTATCTTTTAAATTATTTTCATTGTTATTCTCTGAGTTATCTCAATTTTCTCTATACACCAATAGGAAAATAGTAATAGTTTCAAAAGGAATTGCTACGTTATATAAAAATATACAAAACACAAGGAAGCCAAGACTGCTTATGTACTCCTTCAACCCTTGCTCCTAACACAACTATACCAATATGTATTTTCCTATCTCTATAGATGATACTATCAAACAATCTAAGAAGTAATTTTTCCATGAGATGTATGTACAGTGTTTTAAATATTTTGGCTTTAATTTAAATATTTTAAATGTTTGGCTTTAAATTCTGGGAGCAGAGAAGGACAATTATAATCTGTAAGTTGGGTGAGGAGTAGGTAAGGATTGATGGGCACTTGTTGAGCTGGGTGTAGACAGTACTAACTGTATAACATTAAGTTCATACTTTGATGTTTGCCAAAATTTTTAAAACTTAGATCTCCTCATAGATTAAATGAAATAAAACACACAATCATGGAAATAAGCCAGAGATAACCTGAGTGGTAGATTCCTCACTGCATTAGGCTTCACCAGTGCTGAGGTTCTGCACTTGTGCCAGATGGGTCCTCTTTCTGTCTCTTCCTTTACAATGACTTGGTTCTCAAAAGGCTCTTATGTATTTTTGGTAAACAGACTTTTGGTAAGTCTACTAAAGGTAGACTTTAATCAGTCCTTCAGTCATGTTCAGTCTTGATGCACCTGAGTCATAGGGTGACCACAGCACAGTGTATGATGGGAATAAAAATGTAAATGCATCCCCTCTATGATTAATTAAGAGTCTGAATTGCCTTTTTGCTCAATACCTTTGAAAGCTTGGTATAAGTTTTTACTGTTGCTATTTCAGATGTATTTTCTTGTACATATCATTCACTATAAATCAGTAAAAAAATTTTGTAAATCCCTGGCTTGGTTCTATCTACACAGCTTGAGAGGAGGAGAATAAATTAGAGAAGGAATGGGTAAGATCATCTACAATATGAAGCTTTGTAAAGATGTCCTGGATATGTCATGATATCCAGGAATTTTCCTCTATAACAATATTATAATTGTGGGTCTGGAAGCAAAAAATGGTGGTAACCATAGAAAAGAGTGTGCTTGAGTATGTGTGAGTGTTTGTGCACTCACATACACTTGAATAGAGTAGTGTCTAAACAGAGGGCTACTTAGAATTAGCAAGGTAAGCTTTTAACACTTACTATGTATTTATGAAAACATATTTTGTAAAAGTGTTCATATATTTTTTCTTATTTTTTCTTCTGAATTGCCAGAAAAATAAACCCCAAATGCTTGACAAAGTCTAAAGACATTTTTTTTTTCATTCATGAGTTACCAGATCCATGGTGCTATTGGAGATGATTAAATTAGCTTATTTTTTCAAAGCCATTTATTTTTTTGTTTTTTTGATGCACTGTTTTATTCAAAGTATTCGTAAACTAACCTCATTATTTTTAATTAAACCATGACATATGTGTGTTTGTGAATATACCATTCTTTGAATATAGCACAAAAACTCGATATATAGTTTGCCTTTTTATGCATTCCACAATAATTGAAAAAATAAGTTCTTATGAAAAAGCAACGTGGACTTCAGAATGTGAAAGAAAATAAAAGTAAGGCTTGATAATTTTCACAGAGGTTATATTTCACAGATATGTGTCTCATATAAGCAGTCAGCATGTAAAAATAGATGGCAAAATCTGACTAAGAGTTTGAAATTATACATTATACATAAAATGTGCACTAAATTAATTAGAGAATTAACTGAGAAGCATGAGTTAAAAAAACTAGTTAATGTTGTACAACATTTAATAATCAGAGTCATTTTTCTACAATTGTTAAATATAATTTGTCTCATAATGCTACCCTTTCATAAATTGTTATAACATTGTATGATATATGTAGCTTATTAACAGTTTCATTAATTGCTATTAGAGGAAAGAAGCTATGAAAGCTGGTACACATTGGAACAAATGTTGAGGCAGATGGCTGAAATTAGTGAAACATGATCAGTTGCTGAACCAGCTTACTTAATTAGCTTTCTACATCAGAATAGTTAAAATAAATTTGTCATATTGTCATAAGGAAATTAAAATCAGGGGATGATCATCACATATATTTAAAAGAAAAAATAAGACAGAGAGCAAAGAGCTGTGGGCTCTGACCCATGACTAGTAGTTCTGTACTGAGAGTCTGCTGAAATGTTTAGAATGAGTGGGAAATTTCACTGTTAGGAAATAGCCAACTGTACCGACATCTTTCCACTGCCTATAACAAGGAAAACAGAGGGAGAAGAGCAAGTGGAAATTGGCCACTGCCCACGAAATTTCCTTGATGCTGTTACTTCTTAGTGAATTATTTTCAGAGGAGCTGAAATGGATTTTTAAAATAACAATTTCACAAAAATTTCCTTTTCAGTGAGGTTCCAGAAAATTCCTAGGCATCAAAATTGTAATAATTTTTATGTGCAGGCCATTTCTGGCTATATTACTGGGGATGAGAGGAGGAGAATAAATTTTTAAGGTACTCATCCTTGGTTAATTCTTATAGATTTGAGTTTGGCACCTACACCTATACCATGAACAATAGTCAAAAACAGGAGATTTGGATAAAACATGGTTCAAATTTTGGGGAAAATATAATGATATTCGGAATTATTTAATGAAAATCTCCATATTTTGGGTATTACATGGTTTATACCTGCTGAGGTTTATGTAGGTTTGAAACACTTGATTAGCTCTTCCCACGGGAATGTTTTTCTGTGTTGCTTTTTAGGATACATTTTTGAACTTTGTAGCAGAAGTAGAGAACTAGGCTCCCAGTACATAAAAGTTTCCAATGATACAGTCTTCATCTATTTTTTTTAAAACATATTACAAGTGAGCTTTAGGTGATCATATGTTTACCCATCTAAATGATAACTATAAATACGTGTGATCCATTGTTGACAAGGCCTAATTTTCCCCTGTTCCACACTTTTATTGAGAAAAAGAAACAATATACTTCTTTACTGCTTATTTAAGGCCATCATATTTTAGCTCTCAACTCTAATACTCTTCATAAAAGAAAAAAAAAATGTTAGGCATGATGCTAGCTTGTTCTTATCTAGGAATAAAATTCAAAGGAGCCAAGAATGATTGTTCAAAAAATAAAGCAACCTAATTTTATTCTTAAAAATGATAATAGGTATAAGATGAAAGATGGTAGTATAAATACTCTGTATTTGAAAAATCTAGAGATAAACTGCTAAACTGAGAAATCAAGCCAATGGTACTACTATTTTTAATACTGAGCAACAAAAGACTGGCTCTAAGCAAAATTTGAAGTCAGCATAGCTATTTTCAAACATTATAATGTACTTTTGTAATTTAGGACCTTTAAGATGGAGACCATCCCTCCAATGATTAGGAGACACACAGATGGAAATAAAGATTTTATTACTAACGAGTCCTGTGAGGTACACAGCATATCTGGAAGCCACACACAGGGAGGTCAGCGAACACAGGCAGGGAGAGAGAAAAAGGGACCCACAGGCCAGTGACTTTATTGGGGCCAGGACTTTATCTAAGCAGGTTTCCTGAGGGGAGTTTTAACTGGCAGGTTTAAAGCAAGCAGGTATGATTTATAGGAGGTCACACGGTGACTGAGAGGTAGTCATTGTGGCATATCTACACAGTCTGTGTAGAATGCGAGGGTCAGCGTGGCCAGTCAAGCAGGCTTCATCTACTTGTCCCATAGGGAAGTGGTTACCAGGCAGCAGTTGCATAAGGCAGATATTTGGATTAACCACATTGAGAAACTTCAGGGCAAGGGTGAGGGAGAACCAGAAACTATATCAAAGGAGACTGAGCCCTACTTCTGGTATGAAAAGTTTAACTTATATTTAATAAATAGGTGCTAAGGCAACATAAAAAATTTTTTTTTTCTTTTTTTTGACCGGTAAGGGGATCGCAACCCTTGGCACGGTGTGGTCTGCACCATGCTCAGCCAGTGAGCACAATGGCCATCCTTATGTAGGATCTGAACCCACGGCCTCAGGGCTACCAGCGCCACACTCACCTGAGTGAGCCACCGGGCTGGCTCGGCAACATAAAATTTTAAGCATTCACTACATGTACCTTGGTGATCTAGGCTCTGATCTTAAAGAAAATTATTATTAAATTTTTGTCACTAAACTGCTAGTATTATTTATTACACACTCTATCCTCTCCTATATACTAAATTTGTAATGCCTTAAGAGTTGAGAAATTGCATCATCATTCATCTTTCCAGTCACTGAAAAAAACAAAGAAAATGACAGCTGTTGATGAGCATGTCTTGATTCAAAAGCTTTCTACTGTGAATGTTGAATATTTGGGAAATCTGCTTCTACTTTGGATATAGAAAGTTCCTACTCTAACAACAAAGAAAAGAGTTAATCTACAAAATCATAACTTATGTGTGCTCACCATAAGAGCTGAGATTGCAATGCAATTAGGATAACTAAATTCCTAAGAATGACAAGCCCCTCCAAGGAGAAGTGGGTCACAATAAATTTGCTTTTGGTGGGACACAGTAGAAAGAAGTGGCAACTATAAAATCAGTTTAGAAGAAAACAACTGTATGACAGTTAATTTTACGTGTCATATTGACTGGCCCATGAGATGCCCAGAAATTTGGTTAAACATTATTCTGGGTGTGTCCGTGAGGGTGTTTGTGGATGAGATTAACATTTGAATTGGTAGACTGAGTAAAGCAGATTGCCCTCTCCAATGTGGGGTGTCTCATCCAAACTGTGAAGGTCTGTATAGAATAAAATGCTAAGAAAGAATTCTTTGGGGCCAGCCCCATGGCTCACTCTGGAGAGTGTGGTGCTGATAACACCAAGGCCACAGGTTCAGATCCTATATAGGGATGTCCGGTGAGCTCACTGGCTGAGTGTGGTGCAGACCACACTGTGCCAAGGGTTGTGATCCCCTTACTGGTCAGAAAAAAAAAAAAAAAAGAATTCTTTCTCTCCGTGTGATTGTCTTCAAGACAGGACATTGACCTTCTCCTGCCTTTAGACTTGAACTTGGCCTGGAACTTATGCCATCAACTCTCCTGGTTTTTGGCCTTGAACTTCAACTGGAACTTACATCGTTATCTCTCCTGCTTCTCAGCCCTTCAGACTCAGACTGGAACTATACCATAGACTCTCCTGGGTCTGAACCTTTCAATATCCATAATCACATAAGCCAATTCCTTAAAATAAATAAATACATACATACATACATACATAAATACATATATACATATATATATATACATACATACATACATACATATATATATATATATATATATATATATATATATATATATATATATCCTATAGGTTCTGTTCCTTTGAAAAATTCTGACTTACATAAACTGGAAATTTAACAAATACTTAATGGCCAAATATGGGCCAACATGACAGCTTAGAACACTCGGATGCCCATACAAAGGACAGTCAGCAAGCAATCACCAAAGCTTGTCATGGGCTCTAACCAGGCACTCATGAGTAGGATTGGAGGCATTGTGGGAGACTGGGGGAAACTTTCTGTGGTGCGTGCATGTGGATTTGATTGAGAGAAAAGTGCAATGTCTGTCCCCATTCTGAATCTTTTTCTCACATTAAAAAAAAAAGTGTCTGCCACTTGGAAAGAGGCAGACAACCCTTCTCAGCCTCTCACCCCCAGCACCAGTTTGGCTGCCATTGGAGTAAGAGCAGAAGAAAAAAGTTGCCTGCCACTGGGAATGGATTAGAAAACTTACTTGAGCCCAAGGTCTTGCACCAATAAAAATCAAGGTAGATTTTAGCTGTCTTGATGAGAGGGGAAGGAATGCTGAGAAGACTAGAATAAGAGAGTAAAAAAACCCTGACACCCACAAAAGTCTTGCACTTAGAAATAAGTTAAGCAGGCAGTCTATCTCTGGGGGAGGGGTAAGATGGTGGAGAGAGACCCCCCTATGTGGCACAGGCATGCAGGGTCTGCTGAAAAGTGAGGGTGGAGCAGAAATACAGACAAAAATCCTCCAGTACTCAAGATCTCACACTTGCACAGATAGTAGGAATCTACTGTAGTGAACTAAAGTTTTTTTTTTTTTTTTTTTTAAATTTTTATTTTGTCAATATACACTGTATATGATTATTATGGCCCATCACCGACACCTCCCTCCCTCCTCCCTCTCTCCCCTCCCCCCCAAGAATGTCTTTTCCGTTTGCTTGTTGTAGTTAATTAGAGCAACACCACATTCAACTGAGTTCAACTACGGCTTAGAGTGACCCAACCTCCACAATAATGACTGATAGCAGAAGTATGCCCATTTCCTGTTGTAAATTTACTTTACTCTTATTTTTCTTTTACCCACAATTGGTGCAATCTAATATACCATCTACAAAAAATATGTAAACAAGAAAAAATGGCCCATTATCAAGAGATAGAATCAAATCAAGATGTGAGACAGATCATGGAATGTTAGGTAAAGTACTTTGGGATAACTATGTTAAATATGCTAATGAATACAGTGGAAGAGGTGAACACATGTGTGAACAGATGGGAAATTTTAATAGACATATGAAGATTAAAAAGAAAGTCAAGTGAAAATGTTATAAATGAAAAAAGAAAACATATTAACAGAGAAGAAAAATTCATTTGGTAAATTCTCCACTGAATGCCTTATCAGAATTCTGGATATAGAAGTGGAAGGAATTGGTAAACTTTAAATTAGATCGATACAAATTATCCAAACTGAAAAAAAACCAACCAAACAACAACAACAACAACAAAAACAATAACAACAGAATAGAGCATTCAATAGCTGTGGTATAATGTAAATTAACTTAAAGTACATATAATTGAAGTTTCATGTGGAGAAGAAAGAGACTATAGCATGGAATAAATATTCAAAAATATAATAGCTAACAGTTTTCCAAAATGAATGAAAGAGAGCAAACAGCAGATAAAAGAAGCCAGAGAATTTCAGGCAGGATAAACTAAAAATAAAACAAACAAAACAAAATGCTCAGGCACATGATAGCTAAACTTCTGAAAAGCAAATATGGAGACAAAATCTTGAAAGCATCCAGAGGAAAACGAAACATTACATATGGAAGACCAAAGATAAGAATGACAGCAGACTTCTCATCAGAGACTAAACAAGGCAGAGGGTAATAGATCAATATCTTTAAAGTACTGAAAGAAAAAAAGCTGTTAACCCATCATTTTAAACTATGCAAAAATACCTTTCAATAATAAAAGTAAAATAGAGAGCTTGTTCAGCAAACAAAAGATGAAAAAATTATTGGCAGTGAATTGCTCTACAAGAAATGTTAAAGGAAATTTTTCAGGCAGAAGGAATGTGATACAAGATGAATATTTGGATCTGCATGAAAGATTGAAGAATGCTGTAAATGGTAAAAATGTAAAGATGTAAAAGACTTTCTTTTCTTTTAAAAAATACTTTTAAAAGATAAGTGAGTGCTTAAATCAAAAATAGAAACACTACATTGTAGATATTAGAAATAAAACATATAAAAACAATAGGAGAAGGAATTAGTGGAAGAAAATGATATTGTGTGGTTCTTACAACATATTGAAATGACATATTTTTAAAAGGTAAATTGGAAGAAGTTAAGGATATGTATTGCAAACACTAGAGAAAACACTAAAACATAAAACAGGAAGCTCTATCTAATAGGCCAATAGTGGAGATAAAATTGAATAATAAAAAATTCTCACTTAACCCAAAAGCATGACCCCAAAAAAAGGAAGAAAAAAACCAACAAAGAATATATGGTACATTTAAAAAACAAATAGTAAAAAGGTAGATTTAAAGCCAACCATATTCATAATTATACTGACTGTAAACAGTGTAAACATGTCAGATAAAAGCTAGGTATTGTCAAATTGAATTAACAAGTGCAAGACCCAACTATATCCTGTTTATTAGAAACTCATTTTAAATAAATATAGATACATTCAAAGTGAAAATATGGAGAAATACATACCATGTAAACACTAGTCAAATGAAGCTGAAGTAGTTGCATTAGCATTAGATGAAGTAAACTTCAAAAAAATAAATGTTACAAGAGATATAAAGGGACATTATGTAATGATAAAGTGGTCATTTAAGCCAGGAAACATAGCAATCATCCTAAATGTGTATTATTCTAATAGCAGAGTTTCAAAATATATGAAGAAAAAAAATGATAGAACTGAAAGGATGAAGAGGCAAATTCATAATTATAGCTGGCAAATTCAACATTCTTCTCTTCATAAATGATACACGTGGACAAAAAGGTCATTTAGAAGACTTAGAAAATACTCTCAACCATCTTTATCACATTGACAGTTATAGAATACTCCAACAAACAATAGCAAAATACATACTTTTAAGAGTATGTGGAATATCCCATAGGTCAAAACAGAAATCACAGGGAAATTAGAAAATACTTAGATCTGAATGAAAATAATAACACGACATATAAATTGGGGGGATGCAACCAAAAATCCGCTTAATTGCAAAGGTATGGCATCAAGTACTTATATTAGAAAAGATTTTTAAGAAAGGTCTAAACCCAATAAACTAAACTTCCATTTCATATACTATTAAAAACAAGAGTAAATTAAACATAACAAGCAGAGGAAATAATAAAGATAAGAGTGAAATCAGAAATAGAAAAAAAAAAGAAAACCAATAGAAAAAAATTAATAAAACCAAATGCTGTTTCTTTGAATTAGTTAATAAAACTGACAAGTTTCTAGCTAAACTAAGGAAAAAAGAGAGAAGTTCAGAATTGCCAATATCAGAAATACAATAAGTTACATTACTACGGACTCTACAGATATTAAAAAGATAATAAGGAAATATGAGCAATTTTATGGCCATAAATTTGACAGCTTAGATAAAAGAGAAAAAATTCCTTAAAAGATAGAAACTATCAAATCTCAAACAAGAGTAAATACATAACCTTAATAGTCCTATTTCTATTAAAGACATTGACTTTGTAGCTAAAAACCTTTCAACAAAGAAAGTTGTGGGCCACTATGACTTCACCAGCAAGTTCTACTAAACATTTATTGAAGACATAAAACCAACTTTATTTTTTCTTTCCTAAAAAAGAAAATGGATATAACATTTTATTAATGGATATAAAATAGTATATGAAGTCAACAAACAAAAATAAATTGCATTTCCATACTAACAACTAACAACTAGAAATTAAAATAAGAAAAATACCATTTGTAATCATATAAAATCTATCGAATACTTTAATAAAATTAAAAAATATATATATACGCAAAGCTGATATATATACATTTATGTCTCACCACAAAATATATAAATGAAATATGTGAACAAAAGGTATAAACAACACAAAACATTACCCAGAGGAATAAAGGAACACATAGATATCTGCAGAGAAATATGTATGTTTATGGATCAGAAGACTCATATTGATAAAATACCAACTCTCTCCTAATCAATCTATCAAACTCTCAGCAGCCCTTTTTGCTTGGCAAAAAAATAACAAGCTCATTCCAAAATTTATATGGAAATTAAAGGACCTAGCTTACTCGAAATGATTTGAAGCATACAAAAATTTGGACGTCTCACATTATTTGTTACTATAATGTTATCCCAAGCAAAACAGTGTAGTATTGATTTAAGGACAGACATATTGAGCAATGAAACAGAATTGAGTCCAGAAACAGACCCACACATATATGGTCAACTGTTTTTTGATAAAAGAGCCAAAGTAATTTAGAGGAGAATGGATTGTCTTTTTAATGTATGGAATGGAAACAATTGGAATTTAGATGCCAAATAGTAAAATTCAACACCTATCTCACACTATATTAAGAAAATGAGCTTGAAATAGATTACACACCTAAATGTAAGATCTAAAACTAACTAACTAACTAACTAAATAAAACCTTCCATAAGAAAAACATGAGAACATTTGTTTCTATCTTAAGTTTGTTAAAGATTGCCTTGATAGGACACACACATACATGAAACAAACAAATAAAACATGAAACAAAAACAAATTGATAAATTGGACTTTTAATTTATTTTGTTCTTTGAAAGATACTTTTTAAGAAGTGAAAACTCAAGCTAAAGACTGGGAAAAAATATTTGCAAAACATGTCTTTTAAAGGACTTCTATTCAGAACACACTGAAAAATTACAACTCAATAATAAGACAACCCATAAAAAAGCAAAAAGATGACATTTCATCAAAGAAAGTATACGATTCATAAATAAGCACATGAAAGCAGGCTGACTTATTATTCATAAGGAGAACGCAAATTAAAACCCCAATAAGATACAGCTATGTACCTGTTAACTTGACTAAACTTAAAACAAAACTAACAATTGGCAAGATGTAGAACTGATGGGAATCCAGAACTACTGCAAATAGTATGACCATTTTGGAAAACAATTTGGTAATTTCTTATACAGTTAACATCCATATGTCCTATTACCCCAAAATATTGTGCTTAGAACAATTAAATGAAGACCTAAGAGAAATTAAAACATATATATTTGCAAAGATCTGCATGTGAACATAAGTTTTATTACTAATGACCAAACCTTGGAAATAAATTTATGTCCATCAATTGATGAACAGATTTTCAAATTGTGCTACATCCATCCAAGGGAATATATTCAGCAACAAAAGGAACAAACTGCTGATACATGCAACACCATAGATAAATCTAAAAGCATTAATTAAAGTAAGAAAAGCAAGACAGAAAATGATACAAATTAGATGATTCCATGTGTATGACATTACAGAAAGGGTACTACAGGTAAATGGTTGCCAAGGACTGGTGGCGGCCTGAGGAAATTAACTGCAAAGGGCCCATAGGGAACTTTTGGAAGAAGTAGAAATATTTTATATTCTGATTGTGGTGTTCATTACATGACTACGTACACTAATCATCAAGCTACATACTTAAAAAGGGTGAATTTTATTGTATTTAAATTATATTTAAATCAACCTATCTTTACAAAAAATGTATTTGTATTTAAAAATAGAATCGAAGAAAATTTGGGGAAGATGAAGGCAACAGTGGTGGCAAATTTTTGATCTTCCTGAATCTTCATATAAAGCAACACAGCAACTAAATATCAAAACGAAAAATACATGAACAATAATTGCCACAAAACTAACTGATAAGGTATCATACCTCAAAATACACGTAGATGGGTAAGGACCACCCACAGCCATCACTCCATAATGCTATTAAATGTGGAGGAGAGACAGAGACAATTGGAGTCTGACAGGTTTGAAAAAGAAGACCCCAAAGAACCAGCCATTGTTCACTGGAAAGCACACCATGTGGCTGAAAATGTCAATATCAAATGGCTAATACCAACTGTAGAAAAATTTCTAGACTCAACAAAAAATTATCAATCTCTTTGGTATTTAGGCCAAAAACAACAACAAAAACAACAAATCTCAAATAATTTATAAGGGAAAGAAAACTAGATTACTATTAGATTATCAGATTTTTTTATAGCAGTACTTTATCCCTGAAGAATGGGATAAAGTATTCAAGAAAATAATATGTGAGTGAAGGTTTTATGTATCAGCAATTAGATAGGCAATTATTTATTTATTTATTTATTTTGTCCTTTTTTTTTTTTGTGACTGGTAAGGGGATCGCAACCCTTGGCTTGGTGTCGCCTGCACCACGCTCAGCCAGTGAGCGCACCGGCCATCCCTATATAGGATCTGAACTCACGGCGGGAGTGCCAGTGCGTACCCAAGCGCTGCACTCTCCCAAGTGCGCCACACGGCTGGCCCTAGATAGGCAATTATAAATGGCACAAATTCTTATCAATGTGCCAGAACTCAGAGAATATCATACCCATGAGTTTTTCTTATGGAATCCACTAGAGATTAAGCTTTGGCTAACTAAAATATCTAGAGATACATCAGTATAAGAACTCTACTGGTAGAAATTAAATATATATTTATTTGTAGAAATACTAAACAAGGCTAAAAAGGATGACCATGTGACATGTATTGGCTATGGAATCTGACAGTATTCCATATTTGGAGGAAGAATGGGGATAGAGCATTTGAAAACATCTTTGGAATGGTGTTTAGTTATCAAAATTGATGATAGTTTTGGTATTGTTATTCTGAGATGATGTATACACTGTTATATATACAATATAGGATAAAACAAATGAGTAATTATGGAACATTCTAATTCCATCCTTCTTATTGTCCTTGAGAAAGAAGATTCAGAGGTAATATAGGTGAGAGTAAGTAAAAACTCTAGTACCAAACTTGAATATTTGAATTAGAAATATCAATTTAAAATTATGAGCCATACATTTTATTTTTGAAAGTCTCTATATATTTCTTAATTCTATCAACTGAAAGTACTGAACATCAATGGCCAATTTAGTGGCCCAAATTGTGGTCTTGAGATACCATTTCCCATTACAAGAAACCAGAGCTTCTTGGAGAATTAACTGATGCAGGGATAAGGCAGGAAATGTACAAGATAAGCCTGGGACATCCCGAGATACATACAGCAAAGAAGCTATTGAAATGACTCAAGAGCCAATCTGAGGAGGCTCCCACTGGCCAAAAATGGAGCAATTTGAATTTCAGTAAGAATAAGAGTTACAACAGATTGAGATCCACAAAATATGTTAAATTGATGAGTTCATAGTGATATTATATATTAAAAATTTACTTTTTGAGACTTTTTTTTAATTTTCAAATTTTAAAACACTTAAGGGTAAAGCAAAAAAAAGAACCAAACCTTTATTCTGCCTTTCCTATAGGAACTGTATAACTAGATAATCAAATACTAGATAAAGGGGAACATATCCTCATAAAATTGTTCCAGCTAGTGAATGAAAACTCAGTGATAAAATTGGCAGATCTACATGTGGTAACTCAAGTAAATCAATGTATCCAGGTATCGAGCATTAGCAGTTGCTAACACCACAAAAAGTGTGAAGACCGGACATGACGTACCTCTTGATTAAAGAACACACCACCGCATATGGTCTTGCCAAAGGCAGTGAGCTGAGTCTGAGCAAGCCTCTGGATCCAGGGGTTAATTTGAAAGAAGTCCACAGTGCAAAAAAACATGTTAAACTATATTATTAGTATAATATCAACAAAATACAAACTATGGGAAACTCTAGAGGTCAATGACCCAGGTTATTCAACAGATACATTACAAAGAAAAGAAAGGGATTGAAAAAGCAACATGTAGATGAAAAGAGACTGGAAAGACATATTTTTTAAGTGAGCAAGATAAAATTATAGTATCTATAGATACATACTTTCGTGAATAAAACCATAAAAAATACAAGTAAGTATTATTTTATTACTATAAAAATAAGGATACTTGGTAGCTTTGGAGAGAGGAAGAAAGCTATGATCGGGATGGGACACATGGAAAGGCTTTTGGAATAGCTGGAAAAATCATATTTCTTATCTTGGGTGCTGGTTACAATATTTGTTTCAAAATAAGTCACTTGTTTTGTTTGGGTTTCTACATCTATGTTTTAGTTTACAGTAAGAATGTTGAAAAAAATAGTATGGAAGAGAAAGGACAATGCTTAAAGAAATAACTGGGTAAAATAGAAGATTTAAATATGAATAGAGAATTATTTTTTTGGCAAGGAGGTTGCCTCCATTTTGTCAGTAAATTATAAGGCTCTTTTCATCATTCAACAAAAACATTTATTGTGTGCTCACTGAGCAGCTCGGATATACCAGGTGCTTCAGCTCTTGTGGAACTCATAGTCAGAAGATACAGCAGTTATTTTTATCAGTTGGGTGCAGTCAGGTAAACAAAATCACACAAAATCTTTCAACACATAGGTTTGAATTCAGAGAATTGGTTGTGCAGATGATATAAAACTTTATAAACTAAAGAAGCAGCCCAGTGGTTAGCAATATTAAAAAGCTGCTGCTGACCTTTGGGCTGGAGAGATAACAGGAGGGGGTGTGGTTATGAGAATCCAGAACTGGGGACGAAGGATAGAGGGGCATTTTAACAGGAGCTGGAGACAAAGCCACTGGTGGCTATTCTCTGTGAATTAGAGAGAGAGGAGAAAATACCCTCATCCCTCCAATCTCACTTCCAGTCCTCAGAAAATTTACACCAAAATTTAGTAATACACCTTTTGTTCTTTTTTACTTATAGTCATTTTGGGGGACATGGCCACCTTGTTATGACAAAGCCTCGAATAGCAGCATATGGATTCTTTTTTGACATGGACATTAAAATGTATAACAATATACTAAAATGTGATTTTAGAAATAGGCTTTTAAAGAAGAAATATTTTTGGTTTTTTCATCCTATGCCCATCTTAAGCCATTGGTGTACACTTTCCCAGATAAGTGACCCAATCTTTCTTTTTTTTTTACTGATTAAAGAATCTAATGGACTGACACATTTTTATTTTGGCTTCCTATTGATCACGACTCTAACAAGTGAACAGAAGGACTTATTTGTTAGAAATCTGGTGAACAGCTTGCTGCAAATTTAATCAAAACAAGTTTATATTGAGACCAAGCTTGTGACTCTTGGCACATGAGGTGACAGTAGACAGTGACCTTCATGGGGTCTTGGAGGTCAGGCTAGACCAAAGGAAGTAGCGTTTATTCTTAGAGCTCCTAAAAGGTTCTTGTTTGAAGACTATCTGCGTATTTATGCAGAACTGTTGGGGAACTTATGAGGAACTGATCGATTTTTGTGGTCTTCAAACTAGTCCTTGAAAACCTGTCAAAATATATATAAAACTTTTATGATTTAAAATAATTATTTAAAAGATGTTTGCATCATAATCTTATTTTTAATGATTATTTTTACTGTTTAGGGAAAGAATCAGATTAGAATATATATTTCTGCATAGTATCATTACCACTGTAACAAATCACCAGTAGTAGAACAAGGGAAAAACTAAGCTGAATTTGAAGTTTAAAAAAACTTAAACCTAGCTTTTCATGACTTGCACTTTCAGATAATTAAAAACTAGTGGAAGTTTCAGAGAAGGACCACAAAGACTGTTCTAGTCAAAAAAGCTTGTCAGGAAAAGATAAAAGTATATAGGTCAATTCTAGAAAAAGATGTATAGTTTGCAAATATTTTCTCCCATTCTGTAGGTTGTCTTTTCACTATGTTGTTTCTTTTGCTGTGCAGAAGCTTTTTAGTTTTATCTAATCTCATCTGTTTATTTTTCTCTTTTGTTGCTTGTGCTTTGGGGGTCTTATTCATAAAGTCTTTGCCCAGTCCTGCATCATAAAATCTTTGCCCAGTCCTGCATCATAAAGTGTTTCCCCTACGTTTTTGTTGAAGTGATGTCACATTTGCTTTTGAAGGTCACTATTACTCTATAGCCGGGAGCGATTTTGCCTCCTTCTTCCCACGCTAGGGACATTTGGCAACATCTGGAGAACGTTTTTGGTTGTCACAACTGTGTGGGTGGAGGATCTGCTGCGAGCATCTAGCGTGTAGAGGCCAGAGATTCTGTGAGACATTCTACAGTACAGAGGACAGCCCCCGACAACAAAGAAGTATCGAGCTCCAAATGCCAATATCTGCAGTCTCTGATCATTAAAGCACCCGTCTTTAAAGCATAAATGTGTGAGATTTGGTTTATCATAATAGAATATTTCCTACCAATTAAGAGCAATTTAACCGAAACAGAGTTACCAGGAAAACTTATTTAAACATTCTTGACTATCTGTAAACATTTGATAGATATTTTCCTCTCTAGTTATTATAAAAATTGTAGTTTCAGTGGCAGGGAAAACGAAGTAGATTATTATCCCATGATTTTGTATCATAAATGAAAGTCTTCTTTGACAATATAATTTGTTTTTTCAACCACCAGACATTTTAGATATACTATTTCTACTATTCATCATAAAAAGAATATTATTAGGCACATTTTACAGACAGAGAAAGAAAAGCTAAAAGAGGTTAAAATACAATCTTAAGGTTACCTGACCAGGTAGCGCCACCAGCATTTTGAATATAGGTGCTGTGACTATGTTCTATTTCCATTGCAGCGTTCCATCAACTGCTTTGCATACACACGGCAAATTGTTCTAAAAATATAATAAAAGATGATTGTGAGTTTTAAAAGTTTTATGTGCTTGGTTACAAAGAAAGGATGTGGGCTACATCCTTACTCTTATCTTTTAAGTTAATATTTAAAGGAGACCAGTGAACCTCTGGTGGATGCAAGAGAACATCTGATTATTCTGGCAACTAGTACATAACAGGAAAGACGTGTTTATTTTGACTTGGTTGTATGAACTCTGTTTAAGGGTAGCCAAATTGTTGATGAAGTTTTTCTTTTTTGCATGTTTTTTTTTTTTAATTAATGAACTTTATTTTTTAGAGCAGTTTTAGGTTAACTGGAAAATGAAATTGGAAAGCACAGAGTTCTTGTGTACCCTCTGTCCCCCCCTGACCCCACAACAGCCTTTCCCATTATCATCATCTCACACTAGAGTGGTCCATTGTTTGCAGTTAAAGAACCTACAATGACACATCATTATCACCCAAAGTCCACAGTTTACATTAGGGCTCACTCTTGGAGTTGTATGTTCCATGGGTTTTGATAACTGTATAGTGACATGTAGCCACCATTGTAGCATCATACAAAATAGTTTTACTGTCCTGAAAATCCTATATGCTCTACCTGTTCATCCCTCCTTCCCACCTAACCACTGGCAACCACTGATCTTTTCACTGTCTCCATAGTCTTGCCTTTCCAGAAAGTCATATAGTTGGAATCATAGAGTAGCCTTTTAAGATTGGATTGTTTCATTTAGTAATATGCACTTAAGTTTCCTCCATGTCTTTTCATGACTTAATAGCTCATTTCTTTTTAGCATTGAATAATATTCCATTTTCTGTATGTACCACAGTTTATTTATCCATTCATTTACTGAAGGATGTATTGGATATTTCCAATTTTTGGCAGTTATAAATCAAGCTGCTATAAACATCCATGTCTAGATTTTTGTGTAGAAATAAATTTCAATTCATTTTGGCAATTACCAAAGAGTGTGAATGCTGCATTTTATGGTAAGGATATATTTAGTTTTGTAAGAAATTTCCAAACTGTCTTCTGAAGTAGCTGTACCATTTTTCATTTCCACTAGTAATGAATGAGAGTTCTTGTTACTTCACATCTTCACGAGCATTCAATATTGTCAGTGTTTTTTATTTTGGCCATTGTGATAGGTGTTGTATCAGTCCATTTCTTTTGCTTATAAAAGAAACCTGAAACTGGGTAATTTACAAGGAAACAATGTTTATTGCTTACAGTTTCAGAGGCTGGGAAGTCCAAAGTCCAGGGAACACATCTGGTGAGAGCCTTCTTTGACTTCAGTGACTCAAGGTATCATGTTGCAAGGCAGAGCAAGAGAGAGAGAGAGAGTGAGCTCTTCATGCACTCACCTTTTAAAGTCCTCAAAACCACGCCCAGGACCACTATTAAACCATCAATTTATTAATCCATTTACTAGGGTATAGTCCTCACAATCTAATCACATCTACAAGACCCCACCTTTCAATTACCACAATAAGATTTCCCACCATCTTAACACTGTCACAGTGGGGACAAAGCCTCAATGAGTTTGGGGTGGACATCCAATCCACAGCAGGTGTGTAGTTTTATTTCATTGTTGCTTTAATTTACAACTCCCTAATGGCATGTGATATGTTTTGAATGTGTCCCTCCCAAATTCAGGTGTTGCCATTGTGATAGTTTTAAGAGGTGGTATCTTTAAAAGGCAATTAGGCCATGAGTCCTTCTTTCTTTTAAGGAGAGTAAGGCCCTTATAAAAGAGAATTTACACAGTTTTTAGCTAGGTTGCTGGCTTGCCCTTCTGCTTTCTGCCATGTGAGGAAACAGCAAAAAGGTCTACAACAGACAACAAATGCCAATGCCTCAGTCTTAGACTTCCAGTCTTCAGAACAGTGAGAAAATAAATTTCAGTTTTTTATGGATTATCTGGTCTCAGGTATTCTGTTATAGTAGCATCAAATGGACTAAGACAGCATGTGATGTTGAACATCTTTTCATATGCTTACATGCCATCTGTATATCTTTGGTGAAGTGTCAGTTCAGGTCTTTTGTCCATTTTTTAATTAAGTTGTTCCTTTTCTCATTGCTAAATTTTAAGAGTTTGTATATTTTGGATAACAGCTCTTTATCATATTCATCTTTTGCAAATATTTTCTCCTGGTCTATGGCTTGTATTCTAATTCTCTTGTCATTGTCTTTCATAGACAGGAAGTATTTAATTTTTATAAAGTCAGCTTATCAATTACCTTTTTCATGAATTGTGCCTTTGGTGTTATATTCAGAAAGTTATCATCATACCCAAGATCATCTTGCTTTTCTCCTATATTATCTTCCAAGAGTTTTACAGTTTTGAATTTTACGTTTAGTTCTATAATCCATTTTTTAAATTTTCATTATTTATTACTGGCATATTCATTCTTACAAATCATGATATTTCTTTATGCCCTTTACCCAACCTATCACTTCCCAAACCTTCTCCCTCCCTGCCACCCATCTCTAGTGTTTTTTTGTTTTGTTCTCTCCTGAAAGTTCAATGTATTGCTGTGGTCTTTTTTTTCTTTCCTTCATTCCTTCCTTCTTCCCTCCTTCCCACTTCCCCTCCCCCCTCCATCCCTTCCTCCCTCCTTCCCTTCCTTCCTAGCAGCCATTTATGAGTGAGAACATGTGGTATTTCTCTTTCTTTGTCTGGTTTATCGCACTTAACATAATTTTCTCCAAGCTTATGCATGTTTCTGCAAAAGGCAGAATTTCATTCTTTTTTATGGCTGACTAGTATCCCACTGTGTATACATACCATATTTTCCTTATCCAGTCATCTGTCTATGAACACTTAGGTTGATTCCATATTTTGGCTATTGTAAATAGAGCTGTGATGAACATGGAGTGCAGGTATCTCCTTGACATGATGATTTCCATTCCTTTGGATATATACCCAGTAGTGGAATTGCCAGATCATATGGTAGTTCTATCTGTAGTTGTTTGAAGAACTTTCATACTGTTTTCCATAATGGCTGAGCTAATTTACAGTTCCACCAATGTGTAGGAGAATTCCTGTTTCCTTGCATCCTTGTCAGCATTTGTTATTCTCTGTCTTTTTAATAATGGTAAGTCTAATCGGATTGAGAAGATATCTCAATGTGGATTCGATTTGCTTTTCTCTGATGATGCTGAGCATTTTTTCATGTGCCTGTTGGCCCTGCCTTCCATTTTGAGTTAATTTTTGTGAATAAGGTCCGTGCTTATATTCTTTTTTTTTTTTTTTTGGCATTTGCATGTTCATTTGTCACACTATTTGTTGAAAAGGCTATCTTTGCTCCTTTGTTCCTTTGTCAAAGATAATTTTATTATATTAATATGGGTCTATTATTCTTGGCTCTGTTTTATTCCATCAATTGATTTGACTGTCATCAGTACCACACTGTCTTAATTGCTCTAGCTTTATAGTAAATATTGAAGTTGGATAGTGTCAGTCCTCCAACTTTATTCTTCTACTTCAATATTAAGTTTCCTATTCTGGGTTTTTCACCTCTTCATTTAAACTTATGAATCAGTTTGTTGATATCAGCAAAACAACTTGCTGGGATTATGATCGGAATTGTGTTGAATCTATAGATCAAGTTGAGAAGAACTGACATTTTGATAATATTGAGTCATCTTCCTATTCATGTACTTGGAATATCTCTACCTTTCTTTAGTTCTTTTTGATTTTTTTTCCCTCAGAGTTTTAGAGTTTTCCTCATATAGATTTTGCACATATTTTGTTAGATTCCTAATATTTCATTTTTTAAGTACTAATATTTCATTTTTAAGTGCTAATATTTTATTTTTTAGTGCTAATATAAATGATAATGTGTTTTAAATTTGAAATTCTATGTTTTCATTGTCGTTATATAGGAAAGTGACTGATTTTTGTATATTAACCTTGTATGCTACATAAAATATACTACATTAAATTTGATTTGCTAATATTTTGTTAAAGATTTTTGCATCTATGTTCATGAGAGATGTTGGTCTGTATCCCTGCCTTCGCCACTTCTATCTTCTGGAAAAAATTATAGAAAATTTGTATAATTACTTCTCTAAATATTTGATAAAATTCATCAGTAAACATATCTGGGCCTAGTGTTTTCTGTTTGAGAAGCTTATTAATTATTGATTTAATTTCTTGAATAGATATTAGGCTTATTTATATAGTCTACTTCTTCTTGTGTGTGTTTTGGTAGACTGTATATTTCAAGGAATTGGTCCATTTTATCTAGGTTATCAAATTTGTGGAAATAGAATTTTTCATAATATTTCTTTATGATCCTTTTAATGTCTGTAGGATCTGTAGTGATGTCCCCACTTTCATTGCTTATACTAGTAATTCAAGTTTTTTCTCTCTCTTTTTTTCCTTAGCCTGGCTAAAGTCTTATCAATTTTATTATTATTTTCAAAATCCCAGCTTTTGATTTTCTTAATTTATTTCCTGGTTTCAACTTCATTGATTTCTATTCTAATTTTTATTTGTTACTTTTCTTCTGATTAACATAGATTTAATTTGCTCTTCTAATTTCCTAAGGTGGAAGCTTAGATAATTAATTTTAGATCTTTCTTTTTTTCTAATGTATATATTCATTGTTATAAATTTCCCTCTAAGAACTAATTTTACCACTTCTCACAAATTTGATAAGATGTATTTTTAATTTTACTTAGTTCAAAATATTTTACAATTTCTCTTGAGATTTCTTCTTTGATCCATGTGTTATTTAGAAGTGTGTTGTTTAATCTTTAAGTATTTTGAGATTTTACAGCTGTCTTTTTTCTATTGATTTCTGGTTTGATTCCATTGTGGTCTGAAGGCAGACATTGTATGATTTCTATTTTTTAAATTAGTTAAGTAATGCTTTATGGCCTAGTATGCTGTATATCTTGGAGAACATTTTATGAGAGCTTGAGAAAAATGTGTAATCTGTTGTTGTAGGATGAAATATAGATATGAACTATATTCAGTTGATTTGTGGTGTTGTTGAGTTTAACTATGTTTTTACCGATTTTCTGCCAAGTGGATCTATTTCTGATAGTGGGCTGTTGAAGTCTACAACTATTATGATGGATTAATCTATTTCTCCTTGCAGTTCTATCAGTTTATGTCTCAAGTATTTTGGTGCTCTGTTAGGCACATATACATTAAGGATTGTTATGTCTTCTTGGAATATGAGCTCTTTTTCATTTAAAAAAAATTCCATGTATCCCTTTATCATTTTTAATGTTTATCTTTATCCTTGATAAATTTCCTTGCTGTAAAGTCTGTCCTGTCTGGAATTGATATAGCTACTCTCACTTTCTTTTTATTAGTATAAGCATGGTATATCCTTATCCCTTATTTCTTCATCCCTTTACTTTTAACCTATTATGCATCTTTATATTGAGAGTAGGTTTCTTGTAAACACATAGAGTTAGAACTTGCTTTCTGATCTAGTTTGACAATGTATGTCTTTTTATTTATTTATTTATTTATTTATTTTTCCTTAATTTTATTTTGCCAATATACAATGTGGGTGATTATTGTGGCCCCTTACTGAAACCTCCCTCCCCCCTCCC
>NW_007727875.1:87359-88512 GCF_000696425.1 Galeopterus variegatus | reverse complement strand
AAATGGCAGTATTTCATTCGTTTTTATAGCTGAGTAGTATTCCATTGTGTAGATGTACCAACATTTTCCGTATCCACTTATCTGATGATGGACATCTGGGCTGGTTCCAACTCTTGGCTATTGTAAAGAGTGCTGTTGGTGTGTTTAGATGATTGAAATTTAAAAAGTTTCTTGCTATAATTGGATTAATACATACCATATTTGTTTCTATTTTCTATTTTTTTGCCCTTTATTCTTTGTTCCTAGTTTTGCTTCTACACTTTTTCTGTCTTTTGTGTTTTTAACTGAGCATTTTATATGATTCATTTTTTTCTCCTTTCTTGGCATATCAATTATATTATTTTTTCTTTTAACTTTTGTATGTAGTTACCATAGAGTTTGCAACATATATTTACAACTAACCCTAGTTTACATTCAAACAACACTACTTCATTCGCAGTATAAGTATCTTATAATAACAAAACCTTCCTAATTCCTCCATACTGTCCTTGTACCATTGCTGTTATTCATCTTACTTATACATAAGCATACATAAGTATGTATTGATACATATGCATAATCAATTGAACACCTCATTGCTATTATTATTTTAAACAAACTGTTATTGGTTAGATCAATTAAGAATAAGAAAAATAAAAGTTTTTAATTTACCTTCTTTTCTTCATTCTCTGATGATTTTACTTTCTTTCTGCAGATCTGAATTTCTTACCTATTTCACTTTCCTTCTCTCTGGAGAAGTTCTTTTAACTTTTCTTGCAGGGCAAGTTCACTGGCAACAAATTCCTTCAATTTTTCTTCGTCTGAGAAAATATTTTTCTCTCTTTAACTTTTAAAGGATAGTTTTACAGGGTAGATAATTCTAGGTTGGTGGTTTTAATTTTTTTTCTCAGCACTTGTAATATTTCATTTGACTCTCTTTTTGTTTGCATGGTTTCTGAGGAGAAGTGAGATGTAATTCTCTTCTTTGCTCCAAAATAGGTAAGGTGTTTTTTTCTCTCTGGCTTCTTTCATGATTTTTTCTTTGTCTTTGATTTTCTGGAGTTTGAATATGATATACATAGGTATAGTTTGGTTATTATCATTTTTTTTTTCTTTTTGCATTTATCTTGCTTGACGTTCTTTGAATTTTCTGGATCTGTGACTTGATGTCTTA
>NW_007727875.1:85823-87106 GCF_000696425.1 Galeopterus variegatus | reverse complement strand
TCTTCTTTGCTCCAAAATAGGTAAGGTGTTTTTTTCTCTCTGGCTTCTTTCATGATTTTTTCTTTGTCTTTGATTTTCTGGAGTTTGAATATGATATACATAGGTATAGTTTGGTTATTATCATTTTTTTTTTCTTTTTGCATTTATCTTGCTTGACGTTCTTTGAATTTTCTGGATCTGTGACTTGATGTCTTACCTTAATTTGGGGAAATTCTCAGTCATTATTTCTTCAAGTATTGCTTCCATTTCTTCCTTTCTTCTCCTTCTTGCCTTCTCATTATACGGTTTTTAATTGTCCCTCAGTTCTTGGATATTCTGTTCATTTTCTTTTGTCCTTTTCTTTCTATTTGTTTTTCAGTTTTGGACATTTCTATTGTCATATTTTCAAGCTCAGAGATTATTTCCTCAGCTGTGTCCAGTCTACTAATGAGCCAAAGACTCTTCATTTCTGCTGCAATGTTTTTGATCTCTAGCACTTCCTTTTGATTATTTCTTAAAATTTTCATCTCTCTGCTTACATTATCTGCTTTTGCATATTTTCTACTTTTTCCATTAAAACTCTCTAGCATATTAGTTGTAGACATTTTTTTGTTTGTTTTGATTTTTTAAATTCCTGGTCTGCTAATTCCAACATTCATGCCATTTCCGACTTTGGTTCTGAAGTCTGTTTAGTCTCTTCAAACTGTAATTTTTGCCTTTTACTATGTCTTGTTATATTTTGTGGAAAGGTGGACATGATGTACTAAGTGATTAAAAACTGTGGTAGAAAGGTCTTTAGTAATGTAGTAGTAAACTGTGGGGGGAGGGAAGCATTCTATAGTTCTATAATTAAGTCTCAGTCTTTTGGTAAACCTGTGCCTCTGGATTATGAATGTCACCAATGCTCCTCAGTCCTCCTCCCCTGCTCCCCCACCTGCCCTGCCCAGGTGGACAGATGGCTGCAGTTGTTTGAAGCTGTGTATTTCCCTTCCCCTAAATAGGTCAGGCTCTGATAAAACCCCAGGAGTTTAGAGTCTGGTAAAATAGTTTCTCCTCATGGCAGGCCTTGTTAAGAAGAACAGAATACTTTGGTGTATTTCAGAATGGTTCCTATTCCCTTCCTCCTGTGAGAAACATGATGGGCTTTTTCTCAGATATCTACTGTAAGAACCTATAGAACTCCTGGAGGTAAGATTGACAAAGGTGTGGGGCCGGCCCGGTGGTGCACTGGATAAGTGCACCACTTGGGAAGTGCGGCCGTGCTCCCGCCCGAGGGTTCGGATCCCACATACAGACCGGTTCCC
>NW_007727875.1:84029-84738 GCF_000696425.1 Galeopterus variegatus | reverse complement strand
GATTATATATCATATAAGCTTTTGATTAAATAAATATGTTAAAACCAAAGGTAACATATACTCAACTCTTCCTAATTATTTTGCTATATTTTACTATCAACAATGCTTTTGGGTTTACTTACATCAATAATATATATAGGGTAGAAATAATACATAATACTATGCACTGCATACAAATTGGCAAACTACAAAATGGGCGAAATTTATTCTTTTTTGATTTCCATATTTAGGAATGTGATGGTGAATGTTAATATTGCAGATTGAATCTAAAAGTGTTTGTAACTGTTACATTGTGAACAGCGAAAAAAAAAAAAAAAGAGAGAGAGAAAATATTCTTCTAGTATTTGAAAACAATGATCCAATTCAACAAAATACTCATTCATTGATAAATGAGTGAAGTCCACCACATGTCATCTTTTTTCACTTTCATCTTACTCATTAACCTAAAGAACACTTGCTTCTCAGTAGCAACCACAGGTTGGCTACAGATACAAGAGATGGACAAAAAATCAATGAAAGTATTCTGTCAGAATCAGTTTGCCATATGAAGTTAACAATAAGAATACTGTGCATTTCATTATTATTTAAATATGTAAAATACTTAGAACATTTAGCATAATGCCTGACATGTAGATGGTTGTTGTTGATGTTATTTTTAAGCATGTTTATGTGGTAAAGGAGAAATTGAAAAATGGAATTTGATTTAGAA
>NW_007727875.1:66743-83617 GCF_000696425.1 Galeopterus variegatus | reverse complement strand
TTAAATAGGCTGGTTTCCTTCACTAGAATCACAGAGAGTTTTTTAAAAATCCAGATTTTTGGACTTTAGAACCAGTCTACTAAATCAGAATCTCCTGAGGATTTTAAGTGCATGACTAGTAATTCTGGTGCATCCACCCCAGGTATTCCTGGGAGCTGGGATTGAAAAACACTAGAAAATAGGAAGGGAGACCTGAGTTCTTATTCAAATTTTGCTCTGCTTTTTCATAGTTCTGTGAACTTGGACAGTTACTTGACCTTCTTGAGCTTTAGTTATCCCATTTCTACAGTAAAAGCAATGATAAAATAGCAACAAGGTTGTGATACATAAAAAGACAGATGATATTCAATATTATCAAAAGAGAAGAAAAATTCAATGGTTATATACCATATATTGTTTTTTCCCCAAATTCTATCATCATATTTGCTGCTACTTGAATGATTCTTACCTCATTCCCTCTCTTCTTTCCTCTGTGAATGAAATTGTCCATATAAAAATAGTAATTTTTTAAAAACAATTTTATTTGTATTAATTCTATAAAACATTTCTACTTCATACTGGAAAAATAGCTAACTTCATTTCTAATTTAAAATGATCAATAGGCAATGTTTCATTAATAAAACACAAAGACTAAATTTTCTATTTAATAAAACTAAATTCTATTTTTATTTCAAGTTTGATTAAGGAATTTCAATCTCATATGTGCTCTGAAATTTTAAATTTGGAATCAGGTCTGTGTACAAATGTATTAAAAATATATTCAGTTCTAAATTGTATTAAGTAAGTTAGCCATCTGTTTTAGAGAAAGATACCAAGTGCTCAAAATTAAACTTGACAAATATTTCATCAAAAGCTTGTGTGAAAAAAGTGTTATTTATGACTCAGAAGGGCTTGTGCTGAAGTACTTTTTCTTTTTAGCCACAAGATGGTGCTTTTGCACTCTGTATTTCCATTGAGAACGTTAAAAATATTTTTTAAATGGTTGACAAAAGACTTTAATTTTAGCAGAATTATTAGAGCTCAAAGCACTTGTGACAATTTCCAAAAAATACTCCCCACTACACCTTTGGGTAAGAAATGTTAATATGAGGGCGAAAATGAATGGCATTTTTTAAAATCTGTACAAACAATTCACTTTATCTATTTTTAAGTTGGGTTATAACTGTCAGAGTGTTATTTTTATGCACAACTGAGAAAAGTCTCTCCAAGTAACCAACATCTGTATGTAACTATATAATCCCCAACATACTATGGACCCATTTATTACAACTTCAAAACTGGAGCTTGTGAAATGCTGGTTCCAGTAAGTTGTCTTAATGCAGTTGGGTCCAAAAGAGAACTTCTCTAAAAATAGAAATGTTGTGCTTTATATCTAAAATTGCTTGTTTTCGTTTGCATATATGCCATTGTTTCTTTTTTCTTTTTCTTTTTATGCTCTTTTTCAAAAAGACTGCTTGGCTTGTGCCATACTGATATTTCATGGAATCTTAAAATTTGAGAGTTGAAGAGCCTGTAAATATCTTTCAATCAACCCCCTAGCCAAAGAAGGCATTCTTTGTATATCATCTCGTGATTGTCCACTGTTGTTCCAACAAGAACCTTTCTGTGCTGGCTTTTTGTCAAAGCTTCTGTCATTAAAAGATTGGAGTGCTCTTTTTTTAAAAAAATCTGTTAACTCTTTTTCAGATTGTACTGCCCTAAGAGAATTTCATGAGGACCAAATATTTTATAGTTTCACTATATCTTGGCTTTTAAAATGTAAGCCACTAGAGCATTTGAAAAAAGAATTATTATCTACCTGCCTGATAGGGCTTTGAGAGATATTGTATCCCAACTTTTTTTTGAAGCTTTCAGGAAACTAGTTGCCATTACAAAAACAACTCTCAGTTTTACCAAGGATGGACTATGCTTTCATCTAACTGGAAATTTCAACCTCAAACCATTTAAAGTTTCTTGTTCCACCTGACCAGCCTTTTGCCTGATGTCTCAGGGGCGGTACATAAGAATGAATGCTGTCTATGTGAAGCATAGTCTGTATTTCCATTCAAGCAGAATTATTATTTCATATTTTGAAACAAAAGTTTTTACTAAATTGATAACCTGTTGCATATCTTAATTTCTTTCCAGGCTTTGTGTATGAATGGGGGTATGGGTTGAAGGGAAGTAAAGTAGAAGAAAGGCAGAGGAGGTAGATGTGGGGTTACCTAAATTACATGGAGGCAGCAAGGTGACACCTTCCTTCACAAAGGCTCACCTTCTGTTAGTAGCTTCCTGTCTAAAGCAGCTACTTAAAGCCTCCCAAGTTCTCCAGAACAATTTTGCTTGACTTTTTGTAAAGACTGCCCCTACTACGAAACTGATTTTCCTGTTTTCAAGGGTAGGAGGTTGAGACAGTTTTTGCTGTGCTGTATATTTAGATTGTATCAATTCCTGCAGTTAGTGTGCTGTATCTTGGAATCCTTAGTCATCTAAAAACGGAGTAGGAGAACATACAGCTATAATTCTCGATTCAAGGATTAAGTTTCCTTGGTATGATTACCACCATCTCGAGTGTCATTATTTCTTGAATTCTGTACTCCAAGAGAAGAGAAGATTTAACAGTCAGAGCCCTCCTGTGGACTGTGGAATTTGTACTGAAGCATTTACGACAAAGGGATGATTGAGGGGGAATGTTGGTAAAGGAAATTTGATGTGATCTGCATCTACGTTAGGTTAGCATTGCCTAAAGTGCATGAACTCCTTAGTACAACATGTTCATGAGAGTCGCTTTTATGCCTAGTTACTTGAGAAGACAAAAGACACTATTTGGCACACATTTCTGAGGTGCAAATAATTCAGATGACTTTTCTCTTCCCTGTTTGCTGTGCCCACTGCCCTGTCAAAATTGTGAAGGGCTCCTTAGTACAACATGTTCATGAGAGTCGCTTTTATGCCTAGTTACTTGAGAAGACAAAAGGCACTATTTGGCACACATTTCTGAGGTGCAAATAATTCAGATGACTTTTCTCTTCCCTGTTTGCTGTGCCCACTGCCCTGTCAAAATTGTGAAGGAAGTATCTGTCATGCTTTACAATATATTTTGGTGGATACCATGATACATTTTCATGGGGAAATATACCGTACTCATCTCATGATCATATGAAGTGTTTTGATATGAGGGTGAGAGAGTGATTCTGAGGGCTGTACAAACTAGAGCTACATCTAATACAAGGGTACTTCAAAAAGTTTGTGAAAAAATAGAATTAAAAGATAATACAAATCTTTCCATGAACTTTTTGGAGTACCCTTGTACATACCTAAGCTCCATGAGGTTCCATGTGACTCTGAGCTAAGAAAACACGTGACCTAGTTGGACTTTCAATGTTTTTTGTAAAATCAAAGTTTGTGCCATGACTTTATCTGCCTTTTTCCTTTCTCCCTCAAGTTACTTAAAGTGGCACATTTCATGGTTTGCATAACTCAAAGATGCCTACTTCGTGGGAAGATATTAAGTTGCATTTCTTGTTCATTTTAATGCATGGAGGAGGGAGCATTTCCAGGTAGTCCTTCCTACCCATCATTAACTTAGATGGATTAACCAATTATTGGCCATTTAATTTTCAAGCATTATATTGACCAAAGTTAACAGTGCTGACAGAAGAGGACCACCAATTCCTAAGACATCTCTTTTTTTTTGCCAGGGATTGGCATAGATGTTATAAGAAGCTGTTCTTGTGTTTTGAAGCCAGACAGGATTAAAATCAGGCTGAACAAGTCAAGCCAATATCTTGAATAATTTGGGCTACCAGGATTCAGTTTGCAGGAAAGGAAAAGCCAGACCAGGAATTTGGGTTGGAGGGTGGGGTGAGGGCAGGACAGCTGGGGACACCTACAGGCAGGAAATTGTGATATACTGATGGCTCCCCATCTGACTGGGGCATCTTTCAAGTCCTATGCAAGAATCTAGTCACTGGTAGCTTTTAAATAATGAATTGTGGCCATTGACATCAATTCCAACTGCAATTTCTTCTAACATCTGACTAAGTTTGTCAGACAATAATTATTTACCATTCTGATGAGTCCAGGTGGTCTGCTAATTAATTCTTCAGTGGGATGCTTGCCATCCTTGCTGTTCCTTCATCCTGCACACGAGGGTTGTGCATAAACAGGATTGGCACAGGGCCTACCATAATGATCATACACCTTGAAAGCTTGGTGCCAAGTGTTACTTAATTCAGTTTCCCTGAGGTCAAGAAGGGAGGGCTTCACTGTGCCGCGCATTTACAATTTTCGGTAAAGAGTAGGTGAAAATGTGGTTCTACATTAGGCAGTTTTGCAAATTCCTGTCCCAGTGAATATTGAAAAAGTAATTATGACTAGGTGCAAATATATTGCTAATCTGTAAATTAGTGTTAAGTACATAGAACTGAGAATTTGGCAATATATTAACATTTCAGTAAACATAATCACAAGACTTAAAACTATCTGTGATTCTTTCTAGGCAAAAACATAGGGAAAAAGTAAATGAAGTGAAAGCTCATAACCCCTTACTAATAATGAAAATAAATGAGAAATCAGGTTAACATATTTTAAGCATGTCTTTCTTAAAAGATGGGGCTGGGAATGATATGAATTATATTTGTGCACGGAACTAATTAAAATATGTTTAATTGATAAAGATTGTTGATTAGTTATGTTTTCTTGCAATCTCTGCTAGAAAAGTCAGACCTGGAGGCATATTATTCAGTTTCATTTTCTGTACTGCCTTTTTAAAAAAAATCCAACTTATTTTACGTTAAACTGCATTGGGGGATGCAAGTTATGAGCAATATTTCACTTCAGATAGACACCCAATTAAGTTGACCTTGTCATTAAGAGAATCATGTGTTTCATTGCTGAATTTAAAGCTTTGATAATCATTTTAATGGTGCTTCAAAATGACCAGAAATCCTTGGCAATAGGGATTGCAAATTCTCACATTTCCCCAGGCAAATATAGAAGAGGACAGGCCACCTAGTCATGTTCCAAAAGGCTTTTTCCCTTCTTTATCAGATAAGTATTTATGGCAGACATGCTACCTCTAGGCTTTACCGATGATGATGATAAACTGAGAAGGAATGACAGCTGACGGAGAGAGGAGAAACACGAAGGCGAGCATGAGCCCTCTTCTTGGGCGTCAGTGTGCATCAGCGGTGCCACACAGCATCCGCGGGAATGTGGGGGTGGGGACATGACAAGGACAGTGTGGACTGACTCACTCTGTGATGCAGAGTTTTAGAAATTCCAGGAACTTGAAGAAAGCTCAAGAACTCTTAAATCCCATATCTGATATTTTCTAAAAATGGAGCCACATTTGTATTTCAATTAGCTTTTATTATTTCTGTCCCCTTCTGGAAAACTGTAATTTTTGAACATTACTGTGATAACATGAATGTGGTCACGTAGTACTGATTCAAGTAGGATCTGTCTTCCATGGAACCCGAAGTCCTGTGTAGATAGATGCTTTTCTTCCTCTGCTAAGTTCTGTTGAGACTAGGACAACTCTACTAGTGTTTAGTAGTTAGGTTGTTTCCTAAATATCTCAGATGCCTACAAGATAATCTCCTGCAACAAAGACTTCTTTGATCTATACTTACTTCTCATCCTCTAAGGCAGAAGCTGGATTTTTCATTCTATTTCAACTCAAGAATAATTTAATATCGTATTTGTAGTTTCATCCACGTTTTTTTTTCCTTTTTTTTTAAAAAATAACTTCTTTGATATATTTTCTGAACAGATATATTTTCTTAAATGGAGGCAAGGTGCAAGGCCTTTCAGTTCTTGATTTTCGTGGTTGTTCTGTGACAAGTGAAGTGTCATGGAAATCTCACTGGTGTGCAGTGTGGGTTTTTTGTTTTCCTCTTATCCGTACAAACTATGGGCTCTGTGAACTATGTATCCTCTTTTTAATATGCGTAATTTCTTTATGCTTACCCTCCCAATCTAAATCAAAGTCCAGTTTACATTGGCCACTGGAAACTTGTAGCTCTTAATGACAGTCTTCTTGAGAGAGAGAGGTCAACAAAGCTCTTGGGAGATGTGCACACATGCCTGCTATTTCTCCTTTCTCAACCAGGCACTTCTGAGTATTCAATACCCTTGTTAAAGACACATCCTCCACCCATATGCTAACCAACAAAATCCTCTCTGTTATGCTATGTTAAAATTTCACTTCACAGCATCAAAAGTGAATGCAACAACCATCATCCTTACCTGCAGTGCTTCTGTACACTCAGACTTTTCCTTTTCTGTTGTCAAATGAATCCTTAAGCATCACACCACAGCATCAGTGGTCTCCAAACTGATTATAATCATAAACCCCATCAGTAAAAGGTCTTTTGAGCATGCATTTACCTTACCAACTGTGTGTATTCACTTAATAGATTATATGCATGCAATTATATTGTATGTTCATATTATATTATAAATATAGTGTATAGTATATTCACAATTTAGCAATAATATAGTAATGGTAATATTAATAATGCAGTGTATTAAAAGCTAGTGATTTATACAGACTAGTGAAAACTAGTATCTAATATATTATAAAATAATAAAGGTTATATTACATGGTAACACAAAATATAGGAAATAAAGGGTATGACATATGAAAGTCAATGTAAATATAAATACAAGGATAATTATTTTTCTCCTAAATCTAATTGAGTGTCTTATACAGCACCCTGGGGTTCACACATCACCTGTGACAAATGCTGCCGTATTCTAGCATAGAACGTTAATGAAATTGTTACTACAAACAATCATATAACTTAAAGTTATATTATATCCTTTTTAGAACATATATTATGTGACTTGCTGATTTATTCTTTGACTTCATTTATCAGTCCTTAAGACAATATTGAAAATAATTTGCATTTCCTGAGGGGCTACTCGTATAGCAGTGAATAGAATATCTAGAGCAGTAATGGAAAACTGGCCTGAGATTAAAACTTTCCTCTGAATAGACTAGAAAGTAAACAATTTGTAAGTGATTAATTGTGACTTTATGGGAAAAAATGGAGAAACAAGTACACGCTCTTATTTTTGACGTATATTTCTTAGTGGAAGGTTATTTAGAGAAGTTGGAGTATGTGTGATTTACATGGAAGGCTACAACTAATGATGCTAACTGATAGCTGATAAACAGGGAATGCTTTGGAATTACATTATCTTAAATAGTTAGAGACAATCTCAGAATTCCTTGGCTCTTTATTGCAAATTACTCCAATGTTGTATTTGTTTTATTGAGTCTTCTAGATCAGATCATTGTATATTATTTTACCACATCCAGTGAACTAATTGTAGACATTCAATGCTTTCAAACACTTTTCCTGCTCCAGGGTCTTTGCACTTGTGCTATTCTCCATGCTTTGCTTTTCTCTGATATTTTCATGGCCCTCTCCCTCATTTCCTCAGGTTTTTACTTAAATGATCTTCTCTGTGACACCAGCTCTAACCACCCTATTTAAGATTACAACTTTCCTCTAGGATTCCTTACCCCTTACCTTGCTTTATTTCTCCTTATCATTTGTCATGATGCAACATCAACAGTCTCTTTATTTTTCATGTTCATTTTCTGTCTCTTCCCAATATAATGTAATTCTGTGATGGAAGAGTGTGTGTCTGTTATTTGCTGCTGTATCTCAAGTGTCTGGAACAATGCACATAGGAATCACTTGATAAACGTTTACTAAATGAAGAAATGAATGATGCAAAAATAGGTAATTTCGTTTATCTAACAAACATTTATTCAGTACTATCTATGTGCAGGTAACCATAGAGGTCACTCAGCATGTGATAGTGAATAAAAATGGCATAGTCTCTGTTCTGAAGGAGCTTATAGCATATCTGGGAAGACCAGCCCATAAGTGAATATAACATGATGATATAAATGCCATAAAGGGCCGGCCCGGTGGCGCACTGCTACAGTGCGCCGCTTGGGAGCGCGGTGGCGCTCCCGCCGAGGGTTCAGATCCCACATACAGACCGGTTCCCGCTCACTGGCTGAGCGAGGTGCGGGAGCAACACCGAGGGTTGCGATCCCGTTGCCGGTCCTGGTCCGGTATGGGCGCGACACTGAGGGTTGCGATCCGTTGCCGGACACGAAAAAAGACAAAAAGGGAAAAAAATAATAATAATAAAAAAAAATAAATGCCATAAAAAACTGAGAGACTGCAGGAGAGCTATTAACTCTTCCCGGGATAGTCAGGGAAGGTTTTGCTGAGGGGTTGAACGTTGAGATGCATTCTTAAATTTGAGCAGGAATTCATTTTGGAGAGACGGGTTGGAAAGAGAGAATAGGTTTCATTAACCACGCATGGATATGTAGTTCTGTCAGAGAGGCTGCTGCTGGGGCAGTATTTTCAGGCAGGTGAATACACATGGGAAGAAAGTTTGGTCGTCTTTCTGCACTGAGTACCTCTGAAGATCACTCTTGGCTAGCAGCATTAACTGCTGGGTACAATATTTCTATCTTTGTGGTCTTCTTTGCCTCTCAGCCAGTATGATGCTTTTTTTTTTTTTGCTCATACTAAAAGAGCCACCTCATTTTCCGATTGTTTTATGCCAAGTTGGTGTGTTGCCTGTGATTGTTTCCCAGCATCCCACAGCTTGAAGTTTGCTTTCGTGTATCCTTATGGTGTTTCTTATGCCTGCCCTGCTTGCAGGCTACATATGTTGTACCATTTTACACTTGGAGACCTTCCAAAATGCATGAGAGAGAATGAGACCAAAGTGGTTGCCTTTAACCAGAGGGGGATAGACAGGCAAAGAAACTTGGATTCCCAGAATCAAAGAGTTGAAACAGCCTGGTGAAGTCAAATAGTCAGTCCTCTAGACTCTTGGCAGGATTGCAGAAAAGCCATTCCACGAATACTACTAACATTTGCTCAAATATACAACTAAATGAATTTTACATTAATTCTACATAACAATTAACTATTATAAATTGGATGTCGAATACACAACTTTATCTGCATAGGATAATGCAAATTTCCATTTTTGGTAATATAATTATTCATGCAAATGACAGATATTATGATGTTTAAAAAATGAAATGTTTAATAATGCTTTCCATTTCTTGGTATATGTAACTAAACAAACTATTAAGAAATTAAAACAACTTTTACTCTTTTGTAAAAGATGACGATTGGAAGGCATTCATGTTTGAGAGGTCTCTTACTGAAATGGAATTCTTTTTTCTTCACGTTGATAGCGACCTTTTAGAATGATGTGAATATCTGGTACTGGTTAGAAGGTAACCTTTTGTAAAGTGATCACATCCAATTTTGTAACTGGGGCCTTATGCAACCCAAACTGTTAAGAAGAGTTACTCACAGACAGTACATAATATAGGAATAAATATAGTGATGGGGGAAAAAGAGGAATTATTGGAAACTGGTCAAGACAGGGATCACTCAACAAATATGATAGGTACTATGACATACCATGAAAATACAAGACATCATCCATCTAGTCAAAGAGTTCCTCAGCTGATTGGGGAGATTACACATACACATCTGAAAACAGTACATGGTATATGCTCAACATTCTGAATAAGCATTTCAAAGACTTTTCTGAAAGAAGTGGTTCATTTCTGAGCTTTCTGAAGAAGTGGTTTATTGGCAAGTACTCCTGAAATTTAGTGGTTGGAGAAAGTGCTGTGGGATGAAGTGGACAGAGCAGATACTCTGGGTAGAAGTGGAAACTGAGATGAGATGGAAGGGAAGGCTTTGCATGGATAGGGAGAAATAGCAAGGACATCTTGGATTAGAAACAAAATTTTTAAAAACCACACGATTAAATGTGTAAAAATGGTCATGAGAAGAACATACATGATCATTTTGGAAAAGTTGAGTTGGAGGATTTGATAGAGGCTAGAATACATTTTCAGTTTGGAATGCCAACATGACAATCTGAGTTTTATTCTTTCAGAAATGAAGAGCTGTAGAAGGCTCTGATCAATGCAGCAGCATGAAGAAGGTAGTGTCCTAAAGAAAGGAAGCACAGGAATTAGTTCTTACGGTATTAACAAGACACAGACTAAAGAATTGATTGAGACTATATAGAGATCACCTAATATAGTCAGAACAGTGGTCAGGAATGATAGCTTTAGAGTAAATTATCCAGGTTTGAATTCTGGTGTCACCACTTACTAGTTATAACCTTGGATAAATCAGTTAACTTCTCAGTGCTCCCTTTTCCTCATCTACAAATTACGGATATTGATAGGATTCCATTTTGACTTTGTAGATGAGCTGATATCCGTAAGGCTTTTAGAACAGCTCACAGTAAGATTTTAAGTAGTGTCAGCTATTTTTAGTACTAAAGGACAGTTCCAACTATCTTCTGTACAGAGATTATTGGTCAGATTTCTATACCATCTCTAAAATGGAAATAATGACAATTCCTGCATTGCAGAGGTGTGGTCATGATCAAATGAAATAATTCCTCTAAAACTGCCTGGCACAGAGAAAGCATCAGTGGTGGTTAATTGGCTAATCTGAGCCCTCTGATCCCAGGCCACAATATAATTTGATATATTTTAGGTTGGATAGGTTCGTTTGGTATGATTGGCAGAAGAATCCCTGTGAACTTTGGACTCAGAAATCAGACTCAGACTGAATACCTTATTTGGGTTTCCTGCAGAATGATGAAGGCACAAAACATGAAGAAAAAGCCTTTGTTTGGTAAAACTTGATAATTTTCTGTTATTGCCAAAACAAACTCATTTGGACTAATAAAAATTGATTTGGAAATTTTAAAATAAAAATTACACACCAAACAGGATGTAGCCTGTTTAGGGAGGAAATGATTCACTAGATTAACGTAATGAGACAGCTCTATTTGTGCAAGACTTAAACAATTACTAAGTTCTATCTTCCACACTTAATGCTGCTGTGGCTGCCCAGCTCTGGTCTATTGCAGGTGGAAAATGAGAAGCAAAGA
This sequence comes from Galeopterus variegatus, assembly GCF_000696425.1. Taxonomy (NCBI): domain Eukaryota; kingdom Metazoa; phylum Chordata; class Mammalia; order Dermoptera; family Cynocephalidae; genus Galeopterus; species Galeopterus variegatus. The sequence goes on along the minus strand of NW_007727875.1, from coordinate 72,652 downwards.
TGGAAATACAAATTTCCTGTGTGTGTGTCTGTGTGTGTGTATGCAGGCGTGTGCGCTTGCATGCATGCACACACATATACTTAATGCCTTCTCTGGCTATCAACTTTTCTTACTACTTTGTGCTTCCAAATTATTTTTAAATTTTAGTGTGTTCTTGGCAGAGGATAGATTTCCTTTCCACGAATAAAAGGTAGCGAGAGCAAAGGCACTAAGTAGAAACTGTCTAAAAGTAGAAGGAATACTGTTAAAGGTCCGTCTCCTTTTCCTTTTCCTGTGAGAGAGGGTAGAGAGTGGCATGTGGCTAGAGAATTTGCAGCCACATGATAGAGGACGGGAGAGCTATCACCTGCTTTGCTATGCAGGGTGCCTAGCTTAACCCATCTTTCTTTGGCAACTGTGCCCCAGTGAGAAAAGCTAGCGGTCCATATGTTGAGTAGGCATCATGCCATTTTGACAGGCGTGAGTGTCGGCAAGAAAGGGACCATGTATGAGCATCAAATGTGTTTGTTGTGGAAAGGATTCTAGGCCAGGAATATTAAAATAACTGTCTGTCCTTAGCTCTAGCACATATGGTTAAGGAGATATGCTATGATGACTCACATTAACGTTGGAAAAAATATATATAGAATACGCAACTGTGCTATGTAAGTTTCTGGTGTTGATAAATTGGGCCTGGAATCTTCACAAAGAAAGGTTGTAGAGAAACATTCATAACAATAATAGACTCCTTTCTATGTATCAAATAAGAATGACTAAAAACTAAAGTCACATACGATTATAGTCCTGAACTGATGAATAGACTGAAGGATCCTGTTAGACTTTTGCAGAAAGGTCCTCGGGTATTTCCTAACACTATTTGAAAAGTAAATGGGGTAGAATGGGTCATTTAATATTTCAATTACAAAGAAATTAAATTAATGTTAGCAATGTTAGTTCAACTATTTTCCTGCTATAGGGACCATTTGTTTTAAAATCATTAAAGGATTTTAAATGACATTGTCCTGACATTTGGCGTAATTAAATTACAGGAATTAGTATAAAGTCATTTCATCTCTCCCTAGCTTTCTAAATGAATAGTACATCTTCCTATATAGGAAATAAAAATATTGAGCTATTTTCATACTTATATTGATTTGTACATGTATGTTTGTTTGTTGATTGTATAAACTTTTAGGCATGAAACTGGTTCAAGCAATAATTGTCCCTTCATAGATCCAAAAGGCTTGCTTAACTCCTTGAAAGGCAGCATTGTATGGTGCAAAAGATGTAGAATTTCGAGTCTAAAGACATAAATGTAAGATTTGCTGGAAGTCCACAAGATATTTAAACTTAATCCTATATGCACACATACACATTCCTTCCTCCAAACCCACACAAGCTTGGCATTTGTCATTTTGAAGCCTAGAGAGGCACATCTCGTTTGTCTCTAGCTCTAGTAAGTTGGCCTCCTAGGGAAATGCCCTAGTAACAATCTAAATATATATCAAGGAGGCATCTCATTAAAGAATGTGTTGTTTCCCAAGATCTTGTTCTTCAAAGATGAAAAACAACTTTTAATATACTACATAATTTTCTTATATATTATGTGTATTGTTTATTTCCTGCTTCCTCTGACAAGAAGACAATCCTTTGGGAAGGACTTTTTGTCTGTTTTTATCATTGTTATTATTGCTGGAATCTACCTAGAACAATACCTGGCACATAATGGTAATGTGACAAATATTTTGTTGAGTGAATAAATGAATAAACAAACTAGACCTTTCTATGAGGATGGCTTAAAAGGCAGATGCCTGCATTCTGTTCAGTGGTGGTGCCAAAAGCAGTGGCCTCTCTAGTCCCCAACAGCTCCTTCCATTCCCAAATAAAAATATTACTTGTAATATGGCCAATTTAATCATTCTTATATAAAGTGTGAATAAAAGTTTAGAAAACTTTAATATTGATATTGATCCACAGCATATACACTAAGTTAAGAAGAGTGTGCTTGCTTTGCAAACATAGCCTCATGGCAAACCTCCCAGCTTCCTCTTTCCACCAGATGGCCTCCCCTAAGCCCTACCCTGTGTAAAATTCTCAAGATGGAGCTGGCCCTATCTCAAATCCAAATCAGGGTATCTGGGGTAGGACCAGGAATCAGCATTTCCCACAAACTTCCCAGGTGGATCTTATGTAACACTAAGGTCTGAGAAATGCACAGCCCTGGAGCTTCCTATTTGTACATAGATTGTTTACTCCTTGTTCTCATCCAAGTCTCTTAGGACACTCACCAGCTTTACAGTGGTAGATGCAAATCCCAGAGTTTTGTGGCTGCCTGAAGTTGGGTTAAGGCTGATTTTATTATCCCTTTCATGAGATCTAATGGATGAAGGAGAAATTATCTCACAAGCTTGGACTAGGCAGTAAAGAAGGAATTGGATATCAGTTTGATTGCAGACTTCAAGTTTTGCAAAAACTATAAAACTATCTCTGAAAACAAAACAAAACAAAACAAAACTTAATTTTGCAAAGCACTAGCCTTTTTTTTTTTTTTTTTTTCGTTTTTTCTTCCTGAGATGCACATTCCAGGGTCTCAACAGGCATATACAGTGCCTTAATGCAAATTTGGGAAGCATGCTTTCCCCAATTGGATAAATTCCAAAAACGTGCCCCCCCACTGGGCACATCAATTGCAAAAAGGTGTCTGTGTCTTAGATTGACTCAAGACCAGCTGAGAGGAGCTTAGGCTAGGTTTCTGATTGCTCTGGTGCCCTTTTGGCTGTTTTTTTATGTGTGTGTGGGGTGAAATGGCCCAACTCCACAATTGTATGGGGTGAGGTTCCTGATAATAGGGGCAAAAGCTAATCTCTGGTGATGGGGTAACAATGAGTACTTCGGGGGGCCCCAGTGGTCTGCTGGTCCAAAGATGGGCCTCTTCCTTTGCTCTACAGGAAGCATCTGTATTGTAACAAGTGCCCCTTGATAAAAAGTAATAAATCTCTTCTTGTTCAAATGAAAGGAGATTGTGATTATTACTTTTACTTCTGAGAGACCCCAAAAGTCATTTCCATGGTACTAAGAGGAGGAACAAGCCCTCATAGTGGGAACAGAATAGACCCCTTTGCAGCTGGACAAGAGATTAAAGTACTCAGGTTTGAAGAGTAGCTCTTAGTGAGCATGAACATATAGATCCCCACCTCTGTTACACATGGCTTCAAAATTTGGGCAAGTCATGTCACCAATCTAAAATTAACATCATCTTGGGTGTTGTGGAATGCTTCAGATAGTGCTTCAAAAAATGAAGAGTGTCAATGTTAATAATGATTTTGGAAGAGTGTATTTTATCGGGGTAGGGACTTTGATAAGTTCTTAAAGTTTTTCGAAAGCTAAAGTATATAACATACATTTCAAAGAAAGAAGTGTAGACCTTTCAGATCTAAATCATATATATATTTTATCTGAAATGGCTGCCTTCCTGAGGGACTAATCAAAAAATTTTTGTGCAGTATTGTCACAATATTGTAAATGTGTTTAAATATAGAAAATATCACAAAGAGTAGGTAATCCAAATCCCTGCCAAACTAGCATCAAAGATTATTGGAAGACTAAAGAATATTTTTTACTAATCAGATGTAAGAGTCAACGGGTGAAAAAGGGGTATGTAAGAAAAAAGAAAAAGACAAATTTCAAGAATTTCTTGAACAGGGAATTTGATTGGATAAGACTATTTCTAATTCTCAAAGTTTAGAGTTTATTACTGTACATTAGAATCATCTGTGATCTTTTTTGAAATGTCATTCTTGTGCTCCATCCCAGAGATTCTGATTTAAGAGGCCCAGGAATCTGCATTTTAATAAGCACCTGATATAGACAGACCGAAGGCCACACTTAGAGAAACACTGGAGGAGGTGAACTCTTAGGTCAATCTGCACTTTAACTTCCTTGAGTCATTTATTTACATAGAAGGTGTTTTCCGGAATACTTGTCAGAAATCTAAGCAAAGCATTTCTTTTAATGACTCACATAGTTGTAGAAAAGAAAGATCTTCATGAAATCTGCTCTGGATTTCTTCCATGCTTTCAAATTAAAAAAAACAAAACAAAACATTGATGTTTAAATAATCATTCAATATCTCTGATGCTGTAACTAATTGTTTGAAAGTGATCCCATTATGCCAAGAAATATTTGAGACTTTTGAAAAATATATACAGAGAGTAGGAATGTGTTATACTTCCATGGAAACACTGCTGAATGTTTGTCTAAATAAAAAAGAACAATTTAGCTTTGAGGCTGCTTCTTACATAATCTGAAGTACTGCATCATAACCTAGACTGCAATTAAAATCACCTGGAAATATTAATCAGCTACTTATATCTGAGTCCCTCCCTAGAAAAACAAAAAAAAGGAAATTCTGTGGATGGGGATGAGACGTAGATTTTGTTTAAAATTCTGTTCTACTACAGTTGAGAACCACTGATAATCATTAACACAATTTCTGGTTTGAAATCTCTTTCCTTTATTTTGCCTGTGATTAAGAAAGTTTATCTGGTTTCTGTTCTCAGTTGAATGGGAGAGAGAAAGCATTAATTGCATTTGACAAATATTTATAAGTATAATTTCTGACCTTATGGAACTTACTAATTAACACAATATTTATTAACAGAAATAAGTATTTTTGCCTCCAAGGACAAGCTACAATTCTGGCATATCAGTCTGAATGGTGGAAAACTTTCCTTCATTGGCTAATGTTGAAATTAGTAAGATAACTTTGCAGAGGTTGCTAGGCTCTCTTTAGACACTAAGACTGTGTCTGATCATAGAGAATATAGTGGTAGCTGGGCCATAGGCATGGGCTCTCAGTGTTTTGGTTTTCTACAGGCAGAGTTAATGGAATGAACTAATATATGGAATGATTTAAATTCCACAAATACTTATTAATCATATAATATGAGAAAACTACAGTTTATCTTTAGAGTGGTTTTGAATATTAGTAACAGAAAATCTTGATGATAATATGGTGGTTTATTTTCTCACAAAACTAACCACCAAGATGTTTGGTGAACTCTAGGTAATTCAATAATTTCATGAAAAACCTTGGCTCTTTCTGACCTTCTGCTCTGCTCTCTTAAGTGTTGACCTTATCCTGAGTCTGGTTCTCCATATTTGGAAAGGAAGTTGGCTCCCCCTGTCAATTGACACTGCAGGCCTTCAAGTTCCCAGCCAACAGACGCCAGAGAGAGAAACCTTTTACACCAAACACAGAATACAAGTCTTTCCTTTTAGTCTGATTGGGCTGACTCAGGTCATGTGCCTGCCCCTAAACCAGGAGAAGTCACCATGAGATTACCATCTGTGGATGAACCAGGACCCATCTCTGGACATGAGGATGAACTTGTCTTTCCTTTCATGATAGGAAGTGGTGAGAAGCTGAACAAAACTGAGGTTCTGATAGAAAGAAGAAAGAAAACAGAAGCTGGCTAGTCAGCTAGTCAGCATGATAAATTATGTGGATTTCTAAGTGAAGGAGACATTTTTATCTGCTTTTAATAAACATATAGTCTATGCTCTTTGCAGGTCCCTGTACTTTTTCTAAAAAAGGTATTATGCATAAATATTACCAAATATTTTTTATTAACTAATAACCGATTAGTACTATAAAGAGTGTTTCAATTTACATCAAGTTAAGAGATTGAAAGTCATCAAAACACAAGAAAAGAAGAGATATTTATCTAACTTCCAGAGGTTATCATGCAGTGTTCAGAGTAAATCTGGATTTTTCTTCTAAGTTTAAAAAATAAACATTTACCCTGAATTGCTTGGGGTGGTCTTTTGCAGTCAGAAGGGAGTACATTTCTTCATTCTTGAAATGCCTTTCCCAGTCCCAAGAACTTTATAGCCTGGAACAAACTCAAAGATTAAGTTGAATATAGAAT
>NW_007727875.1:35327-65743 GCF_000696425.1 Galeopterus variegatus | reverse complement strand
ATCCGTTGCCGGACACGAAAAAAGACAAAAAGGGAAAAAAATAATAATAATAAAAAAAAATAAATGCCATAAAAAACTGAGAGACTGCAGGAGAGCTATTAACTCTTCCCGGGATAGTCAGGGAAGGTTTTGCTGAGGGGTTGAACGTTGAGATGCATTCTTAAATTTGAGCAGGAATTCATTTTGGAGAGACGGGTTGGAAAGAGAGAATAGGTTTCATTAACCACGCATGGATATGTAGTTCTGTCAGAGAGGCTGCTGCTGGGGCAGTATTTTCAGGCAGGTGAATACACATGGGAAGAAAGTTTGGTCGTCTTTCTGCACTGAGTACCTCTGAAGATCACTCTTGGCTAGCAGCATTAACTGCTGGGTACAATATTTCTATCTTTGTGGTCTTCTTTGCCTCTCAGCCAGTATGATGCTTTTTTTTTTTTTGCTCATACTAAAAGAGCCACCTCATTTTCCGATTGTTTTATGCCAAGTTGGTGTGTTGCCTGTGATTGTTTCCCAGCATCCCACAGCTTGAAGTTTGCTTTCGTGTATCCTTATGGTGTTTCTTATGCCTGCCCTGCTTGCAGGCTACATATGTTGTACCATTTTACACTTGGAGACCTTCCAAAATGCATGAGAGAGAATGAGACCAAAGTGGTTGCCTTTAACCAGAGGGGGATAGACAGGCAAAGAAACTTGGATTCCCAGAATCAAAGAGTTGAAACAGCCTGGTGAAGTCAAATAGTCAATCCTCTAGACTCTTGGCAGGATTGCAGAAAAGCCATTCCACGAATACTACTAACATTTGCTCAAATATACAACTAAATGAATTTTACATTAATTCTACATAACAATTAACTATTATAAATTGGATGTCGAATACACAACTTTATCTGCATAGGATAATGCAAATTTCCATTTTTGGTAATATAATTATTCATGCAAATGACAGATATTATGATGTTTAAAAAATGAAATGTTTAATAATGCTTTCCATTTCTTGGTATATGTAACTAAACAAACTATTAAGAAATTAAAACAACTTTTACTCTTTTGTAAAAGATGACGATTGGAAGGCATTCATGTTTGAGAGGTCTCTTACTGAAATGGAATTCTTTTTTCTTCACGTTGATAGCGACCTTTTAGAATGATGTGAATATCTGGTACTGGTTAGAAGGTAACCTTTTGTAAAGTGATCACATCCAATTTTGTAACTGGGGCCTTATGCAACCCAAACTGTTAAGAAGAGTTACTCACAGACAGTACATAATATAGGAATAAATATAGTGATGGGGGAAAAAGAGGAATTATTGGAAACTGGTCAAGACAGGGATCACTCAACAAATATGATAGGTACTATGACATACCATGAAAATACAAGACATCATCCATCTAGTCAAAGAGTTCCTCAGCTGATTGGGGAGATTACACATACACATCTGAAAACAGTACATGGTATATGCTCAACATTCTGAATAAGCATTTCAAAGACTTTTCTGAAAGAAGTGGTTCATTTCTGAGCTTTCTGAAGAAGTGGTTTATTGGCAAGTACTCCTGAAATTTAGTGGTTGGAGAAAGTGCTGTGGGATGAAGTGGACAGAGCAGATACTCTGGGTAGAAGTGGAAACTGAGATGAGATGGAAGGGAAGGCTTTGCATGGATAGGGAGAAATAGCAAGGACATCTTGGATTAGAAACAAAATTTTTAAAAACCACACGATTAAATGTGTAAAAATGGTCATGAGAAGAACATACATGATCATTTTGGAAAAGTTGAGTTGGAGGATTTGATAGAGGCTAGAATACATTTTCAGTTTGGAATGCCAACATGACAATCTGAGTTTTATTCTTTCAGAAATGAAGAGCTGTAGAAGGCTCTGATCAATGCAGCAGCATGAAGAAGGTAGTGTCCTAAAGAAAGGAAGCACAGGAATTAGTTCTTACGGTATTAACAAGACACAGACTAAAGAATTGATTGAGACTATATAGAGATCACCTAATATAGTCAGAACAGTGGTCAGGAATGATAGCTTTAGAGTAAATTATCCAGGTTTGAATTCTGGTGTCACCACTTACTAGTTATAACCTTGGATAAATCAGTTAACTTCTCAGTGCTCCCTTTTCCTCATCTACAAATTACGGATATTGATAGGATTCCATTTTGACTTTGTAGATGAGCTGATATCCGTAAGGCTTTTAGAACAGCTCACAGTAAGATTTTAAGTAGTGTCAGCTATTTTTAGTACTAAAGGACAGTTCCAACTATCTTCTGTACAGAGATTATTGGTCAGATTTCTATACCATCTCTAAAATGGAAATAATGATAATTCCTGCATTGCAGAGGTGTGGTCATGATCAAATGACTATCTTCTGTACAGAGATTATTGGTCAGATTTCTATACCATCTCTAAAATGGAAATAATGACAATTCCTGCATTGCAGAGGTGTGGTCATGATCAAATGAAATTCCTCTAAAACTGCCTGGCACAGAGAAAGCATCAGTGGTGGTTAATTGGCTAATCTGAGCCCTCTGATCCCAGGCCACAATATAATTTGATATATTTTAGGTTGGATAGGTTCGTTTGGTATGATTGGCAGAAGAATCCCTGTGAACTTTGGACTCAGAAATCAGACTCAGACTGAATACCTTATTTGGGTTTCCTGCAGAATGATGAAGGCACAAAACATGAAGAAAAAGCCTTTGTTTGGTAAAACTTGATAATTTTCTGTTATTGCCAAAACAAACTCATTTGGACTAATAAAAATTGATTTGGAAATTTTAAAATAAAAATTACACACCAAACAGGATGTAGCCTGTTTAGGGAGGAAATGATTCACTAGATTAACGTAATGAGACAGCTCTATTTGTGCAAGACTTAAACAATTACTAAGTTCTATCTTCCACACTTAATGCTGCTGTGGCTGCCCAGCTCTGGTCTATTGCAGGTGGAAAATGAGAAGCAAAGATGGAAATACAAATTTCCTGTGTGTGTGTCTGTGTGTGTGTATGCAGGCGTGTGCGCTTGCATGCATGCACACACATATACTTAATGCCTTCTCTGGCTATCAACTTTTCTTACTACTTTGTGCTTCCAAATTATTTTTAAATTTTAGTGTGTTCTTGGCAGAGGATAGATTTCCTTTCCACGAATAAAAGGTAGCGAGAGCAAAGGCACTAAGTAGAAACTGTCTAAAAGTAGAAGGAATACTGTTAAAGGTCCGTCTCCTTTTCCTTTTCCTGTGAGAGAGGGTAGAGAGTGGCATGTGGCTAGAGAATTTGCAGCCACATGATAGAGGACGGGAGAGCTATCACCTGCTTTGCTATGCAGGGTGCCTAGCTTAACCCATCTTTCTTTGGCAACTGTGCCCCAGTGAGAAAAGCTAGCGGTCCATATGTTGAGTAGGCATCATGCCATTTTGACAGGCGTGAGTGTCGGCAAGAAAGGGACCATGTATGAGCATCAAATGTGTTTGTTGTGGAAAGGATTCTAGGCCAGGAATATTAAAATAACTGTCTGTCCTTAGCTCTAGCACATATGGTTAAGGAGATATGCTATGATGACTCACATTAACGTTGGAAAAAATATATATAGAATACGCAACTGTGCTATGTAAGTTTCTGGTGTTGATAAATTGGGCCTGGAATCTTCACAAAGAAAGGTTGTAGAGAAACATTCATAACAATAATAGACTCCTTTCTATGTATCAAATAAGAATGACTAAAAACTAAAGTCACATACGATTATAGTCCTGAACTGATGAATAGACTGAAGGATCCTGTTAGACTTTTGCAGAAAGGTCCTCGGGTATTTCCTAACACTATTTGAAAAGTAAATGGGGTAGAATGGGTCATTTAATATTTCAATTACAAAGAAATTAAATTAATGTTAGCAATGTTAGTTCAACTATTTTCCTGCTATAGGGACCATTTGTTTTAAAATCATTAAAGGATTTTAAATGACATTGTCCTGACATTTGGCGTAATTAAATTACAGGAATTAGTATAAAGTCATTTCATCTCTCCCTAGCTTTCTAAATGAATAGTACATCTTCCTATATAGGAAATAAAAATATTGAGCTATTTTCATACTTATATTGATTTGTACATGTATGTTTGTTTGTTGATTGTATAAACTTTTAGGCATGAAACTGGTTCAAGCAATAATTGTCCCTTCATAGATCCAAAAGGCTTGCTTAACTCCTTGAAAGGCAGCATTGTATGGTGCAAAAGATGTAGAATTTCGAGTCTAAAGACATAAATGTAAGATTTGCTGGAAGTCCACAAGATATTTAAACTTAATCCTATATGCACACATACACATTCCTTCCTCCAAACCCACACAAGCTTGGCATTTGTCATTTTGAAGCCTAGAGAGGCACATCTCGTTTGTCTCTAGCTCTAGTAAGTTGGCCTCCTAGGGAAATGCCCTAGTAACAATCTAAATATATATCAAGGAGGCATCTCATTAAAGAATGTGTTGTTTCCCAAGATCTTGTTCTTCAAAGATGAAAAACAACTTTTAATATACTACATAATTTTCTTATATATTATGTGTATTGTTTATTTCCTGCTTCCTCTGACAAGAAGACAATCCTTTGGGAAGGACTTTTTGTCTGTTTTTATCATTGTTATTATTGCTGGAATCTACCTAGAACAATACCTGGCACATAATGGTAATGTGACAAATATTTTGTTGAGTGAATAAATGAATAAACAAACTAGACCTTTCTATGAGGATGGCTTAAAAGGCAGATGCCTGCATTCTGTTCAGTGGTGGTGCCAAAAGCAGTGGCCTCTCTAGTCCCCAACAGCTCCTTCCATTCCCAAATAAAAATATTACTTGTAATATGGCCAATTTAATCATTCTTATATAAAGTGTGAATAAAAGTTTAGAAAACTTTAATATTGATATTGATCCACAGCATATACACTAAGTTAAGAAGAGTGTGCTTGCTTTGCAAACATAGCCTCATGGCAAACCTCCCAGCTTCCTCTTTCCACCAGATGGCCTCCCCTAAGCCCTACCCTGTGTAAAATTCTCAAGATGGAGCTGGCCCTATCTCAAATCCAAATCAGGGTATCTGGGGTAGGACCAGGAATCAGCATTTCCCACAAACTTCCCAGGTGGATCTTATGTAACACTAAGGTCTGAGAAATGCACAGCCCTGGAGCTTCCTATTTGTACATAGATTGTTTACTCCTTGTTCTCATCCAAGTCTCTTAGGACACTCACCAGCTTTACAGTGGTAGATGCAAATCCCAGAGTTTTGTGGCTGCCTGAAGTTGGGTTAAGGCTGATTTTATTATCCCTTTCATGAGATCTAATGGATGAAGGAGAAATTATCTCACAAGCTTGGACTAGGCAGTAAAGAAGGAATTGGATATCAGTTTGATTGCAGACTTCAAGTTTTGCAAAAACTATAAAACTATCTCTGAAAACAAAACAAAACAAAAGAAAACTTAATTTTGCAAAGCACTAGCCTTTTTTTTTTTTTTTTTTTCGTTTTTTCTTCCTGAGATGCACATTCCAGGGTCTCAACAGGCATATACAGTGCCTTAATGCAAATTTGGGAAGCATGCTTTCCCCAATTGGATAAATTCCAAAAACGTGCCCCCCACTGGGCACACCAATTGCAAAAAGGTGTCTGTGTCTTAGATTGACTCAAGACCAGCTGAGAGGAGCTTAGGCTAGGTTTCTGATTGCTCTGGTGCCCTTTTGGCTGTTTTTTTATGTGTGTGGGGGGTGAAATGGCCCAACTCCACAATTGTATGGGGTGAGGTTCCTGATAATAGGGGCAAAAGCTAATCTCTGGTGATGGGGTAACAACAGGAGCTTAGGCTAGGTTTCTGATTGCTCTGGTGCCCTTTTGGCTGTTTTTTTATGTGTGTGTGGGGTGAAATGGCCCAACTCCACAATTGTATGGGGTGAGGTTCCTGATAATAGGGGCAAAAGCTAATCTCTGGTGATGGGGTAACAATACGTGCTAGAAACAATTGTATTATTTAAATCATTTAAACCGCATATTATCTTCTTACAACAACGACATGAAGGGAATATTATTGTCACCATTTTACAAACTGAAGTTCAGAGAACTAAGGTAATGTCCTCTAGGTTCCACAGTTAGGAGATGGTTGAGCCAGGATTTTAACTCAGAACTGTCTGTCGCTAAAGGCTTCTGCTCTTATCCTGCTCTGTAAAGTAAAATTGCTTTCTTAACATTTTACAGTTTTGTGACAGAGTTTTACTGACTTTTTCAGAAATCTGAGTTCGATTTCATTTTTCTGAAAAGTATTTAAAACTCTTTTAAATGAAACAATAGGAAGTACAGCTATAGGTCAAAGGTTGCAAATTTGGTAGCACAAGCCAAATCTGGCCTACAGATGTGTTTGCTTGGCTTATGCAGAGTTTACATTGGTCTGAATTAATTGCCAATGTTTAAAATTGGGAGATTTCACATAAGAATGATGATCTGTGGCTTCTATTGCATTTCTGTAAGTTCTGGCAACTTTGGTTCCATGTGCTCACTTAAAAACGAACTATAGTGCGCTCTCAATGTTTTGGTTTTCTACAGGCAGAGTTAATGGAATGAACTAATATATGGAATGATTTAAATTCCACAAATACTTATTAATCATATAATATGAGAAAACTACAGTTTATCTTTGGAGTGGTTTTGAATATTAGTAACAGAAAATCTTGATGATAATATGGTGGTTTATTTTCTCACAAAACTAACCACCAAGATGTTTGGTGAACTCTAGGTAATTCAATAATTTCATGAAAAACCTTGGCTCTTTCTGACCTTCTGCTCTGCTCTCTTAAGTGTTGACCTTATCCTGAGTCTGGTTCTCCATATTTGGAAAGGAAGTTGGCTCCCCCTGTCAATTGACACTGCAGGCCTTCAAGTTCCCAGCCAACAGACGCCAGAGAGAGAAACCTTTTACACCAAACACAGAATACAAGTCTTTCCTTTTAGTCTGATTGGGCTGACTCAGGTCATGTGCCTGCCCCTAAACCAGGAGAAGTCACCATGAGATTACCATCTGTGGATGAACCAGGACCCATCTCTGGACATGAGGATGAACTTGTCTTTCCTTTCATGATAGGAAGTGGTGAGAAGCTGAACAAAACTGAGGTTCTGATAGAAAGAAGAAAGAAAACAGAAGCTGGCTAGTCAGCTAGTCAGCATGATAAATTATGTGGATTTCTAAGTGAAGGAGACATTTTTATCTGCTTTTAATAAACATATAGTCTATGCTCTTTGCAGGTCCCTGTACTTTTTCTAAAAAAGGTATTATGCATAAATATTACCAAATATTTTTTATTAACTAATAACCGATTAGTACTATAAAGAGTGTTTCAATTTACATCAAGTTAAGAGATTGAAAGTCATCAAAACACAAGAAAAGAAGAGATATTTATCTAACTTCCAGAGGTTATCATGCAGTGTTCAGAGTAAATCTGGATTTTTCTTCTAAGTTTAAAAAATAAACATTTACCCTGAATTGCTTGGGGTGGTCTTTTGCAGTCAAAAGGGAGTACATTTCTTCATTCTTGAAATGCCTTTCCCAGTCCCAAGAACTTTATAGCCTGGAACAAACTCAAAGATTAAGTTGAATATAGAATGCTTTTTGATTTTGTGTAATGGTAAAGAGTTCAGATGCCAAAGGCAAGAAGCCTTTGTTTAAATCCTTCTCTGCCTCCCTTCATCCCCTTATTATTTGTGTGATATTAGGTATATTAATCATCCCTAAGGGCCACAGATTCCTTATGTGTGAAGTGGAATTAATAATAGAACTTACTTCATAGAATTGTTTGAATGATTAAAAGTGTTAGAACTAGATTTGGGCCTATACTATAGTAAGGGCTTATAAGATAGTAATATTAGTTTCCTTAATAGTCTGTATAGGTCTATTATTAATATGATTCTGAAAATTATACTAATATGAATAGTCCCCACTTATGAAGTTCTTACTACGTGCTAGAAACAATTGTATTATTTAAATCATTTAAACCGCATATTATCTTCTTACAACAACGACATGAAGGGAATATTATTGTCACCATTTTACAAACTGAAGTTCAGAGAACTAAGGTAATGTCCTCTAGGTTCCACAGTTAGGAGATGGTTGAGCCAGGATTTTAACTCAGAACTGTCTGTCGCTAAAGGCTTCTGCTCTTATCCTGCTCTGTAAAGTAAAATTGCTTTCTTAACATTTTACAGTTTTGTGACAGAGTTTTACTGACTTTTTCAGAAATCTGAGTTCGATTTCATTTTTCTGAAAAGTATTTAAAACTCTTTTAAATGAAACAATAGGAAGTACAGCTATAGGTCAAAGGTTGCAAATTTGGTAGCACAAGCCAAATCTGGCCTACAGATGTGTTTGCTTGGCTTATGCAGAGTTTACATTGGTCTGAATTAATTGCCAATGTTTAAAATTGGGAAATTTCACATAAGAATGATGATCTGTGGCTTCTATTGCATTTCTGTAAGTTCTGGCAACTTTGGTTCCATGTGCTCACTTAAAAACGAACTATAGCTAAGAGGGGACTGCCGCCTTTTAGACTGGAGATATACTCTCTGGCTTGACCATTCTCACTTATTTTAATTACCAACCTCTCCCTGTAGGCATTTTGTTTGTGATGTTGCTGTAGGAGGTAAAAGTGATTTTTCAGTATGGCTTATTTTTCTTGGAGGAAAATAATGAAATTAACCTTTCACTTACTTTTCCTGGTGCAGACTTACAGGTATCGTTGTCAGCAATAGCCCACTTCCCCATTTGGACACCAAAGATAAAGCGTTCTTCAAAAATGCGTAATGAAATTAACCTTTCACTTACTTTTCCTGGTGCAGACTTACAGGTATCGTTGTCAGCAAAAGCCCATTTCCCCATTTGGACACCAAAGATAAAGCGTTCTTCAAAAATGCAAGTCTCAGACAAGATTCTCAAAAAGGAGATACCGTCATCTTCTCTGCTTGCCTAATAGAGAGCTTTCTGGTTCTGGATTGAATATAGATAAACAACCAGCCTTAGAAGCATGTCCCTAAAACACCACATTTCCTTGACGTCAGATCAGGTTTTTAAGCCATTAGGTCCTTCGTTCAGTGAGTATTTAAGATCTTAACACATGAATCATTCATAGAGTGAAGGAAAGAGCCCGTGGAATGTCTTCCTCTGTGGCAGGCATATGGATGGGATGTGGTATTGGACTGTGTCCAAAACTCAGATTTCCAGAGAACTTGGCAAGAATATGGAGAGAGGGATTAAGAAATAGGAGGTTGTTTTAAAGCTTAAAGCATCTGTGCCAGTGGGACAAAAACACGGTTACCTTTATATGTTCAGCCCCTAAACTAAGGAAGTTCTGTGGTTGTTTATTTTAGAAATGTAGATGTGCCTCCTTTTAGGGAAATTCAAAGTGCAAAAATCCACATTCACCAAGAGAAGGATTGGGGATTTATGTCACAGAATACTGTCCTTTACAGAATGATTTTCTATAGTCTTTTATTTTAGTAAGTAGGTTTCCCTGGACATTTATATCATAGCTGTAGTTATAAAGAATTATAAGCAGATGAGAAAAGTAGGGCTTAGAGAAGTTGCCAAGTTTTCATAGCAATCTCTGTGAGACCCAGATTGAACTGATCCTGGTGTCCTGGGTTTAAGTGACTGTAGAGTACAAACTAAACGCTATGCCATCGTTCTTCTACATCTCAACTCCCCTGACAGTGTGACTTTCATAAGAGTTCCCAAAACTAAGGACTTGTAGCTAAGAATCTGAATGCAGGTTCACTTGAAACTAAGTACCCTTTCTATGTATAAAGATTTTGTATTTAGAAGCAAAGGAAGAAAGTACTTGAGAATTATTAGTAGCAACATTTTGGCACCTTTGTTCACTGAATTGTTGGGAAGTGGTTCAAATGAATAACAGATGTGGAAAGGACAATAGCAATAAGAGTTTTGTAAATGGAAAAATCCACAATGTCTTTAAAGCATTTTTCAGAAGACTGAACTTTTGTACACTCTTTGTTGTTTTAAAACTTGCTTATTTTGTTTGGGTATTTATTTATAACGAGACAAGTGATTTTCATGCCAATGTACATGTGTCTTTGGGGATCCAGGAAAATAAAGCAAAAAAGAAATTTTATAAAGCAAAAAGGAAATTTTACATGAAATAGACTTTTAGCTTATATCTGCAGTTGCAGCATCTTCTCTAAAGAGCCTCTTTGAAGGAAAAAAGAGTCTAATAGTAATAACCACTTACTTATAGTAATATAACCTACTCCATTGCTTCTTGAGGAGGCACAGGTTTATGGAAATTCTTAATAAAATTATGTCTTAATAGAAAAAATACTTGGATTGTTTATTCCTAAATAACTTAAAAATATTTTAAAAAATTATTTAGTAAAGGGAGTGAGTCTTATGACTACTAATCAACTCAGATATGATCACGTAATGATAAGCAGTCTTATTTCTGAGGAATGGGAGGGAAAGAAAGAACTGAAAGCATGAGGTGCTGATGAATAATTCTCTGTGTTCAACCAGCAGTAATCATTTCCATAACCATATTTAAATTGTTGTGTTATGTTTACCAAGGTTCCAACCATGAACAGCGGGCAATTTGGAATGTTTAAATTTTGCTTTTTGACTCATGGAAATAAACAGTTAGCACCTCAATTCAAGAATAGAAGTTCTCTAGCAAAACCAATGGCACACCAGGAAGAGGCTGTACTTTGATTTATCCATTGGGCTGAAAGTGAAAAGACTCTTACAATAAAGAAATCAAGTAGAGTAAATGTAAATAATTTCAGTTCATTACTGAATGGTGAATATGGAACATTTTAAAGTTTCAGTCAAGGAAAATACTGTAAATAGGTAGCATCTAAGCATTTAATGTATTGCTAAATAAGATCATTTAGCCTGTTGATCACACAGATAACCAGATTTATCCCTTCATTAGATAGGTTTTTACCCATATACACATATATCATGCATATGTAATTGTATTAACTGTGCACTAGGGGTGTTTTCCTTATTCATTTTATGTGGCATGAATGGTTACAATTTACCCAACCGTGCTGCACCCACATCCTTTGGTTGTTCCTTCTATTGCCTCTGTGATTGGTTATGTGGTTTGCTCTGACCAATGCAAACCTGAGACAAGTGGAGTCTAGGAAAAGCACTTGCAGTTTTCTATTTTCCTTTTCTCTTCTGCTTTTGCCATGAGAACATGCTTAGGCTAGCCCACTAAGCATGATGAGAGACAAATGGCCCTGTCACTGCTGTAACTATAGCTGGCTAACTATCTGATGTGCAAATGAGTCCAGCTGAGACCAGCCCCAAAGAGTTTAACCTGATCTATTGATTTGAAGGCTTGTAAGCTGAGTAAAAGCTTACTGTCTTAAGCCATCAAATTTTCAGGTAGTCTTATTAGGCAGCATTATTATGCAGCAGAACAAAATATTTTTACTGGGCTCAAAGAAAAAAAGATATTTATAATAAAGATATTAAGAAATACAGACATTAATAGCTGCGCTCATTGCAACTGATGCATAAGGAATTTTCATAAAGTTTCAATCATGGAAAATATAGCAATTAAATGGCATCTGAATTTTAGTTAGTGTTAAGAAAATACATGATTAGTTGACCAGCATTGACCCATAAAGATTTATTTCTTTATCAGATAGATTTTCTTTATCAGGTAGATTATGGCACATGTAAGATTGCATATATTGGGTACGTATACATGTTTTCTCTGATTGCCTTGCAAATGTGGCATGAATGTGCTCATATGTTAATGCTGTTCATTTCATGTGCCTTTCTTCATTTTATGCTAGAGTTCTCAGCAATTGGATTGATGTCAGTATTGGAACTTTTCCAAATACTCGGGATAAAATCAAGGAGAAAGCAAGGTAAAAAGAAATCTGTAGAGATAAAATAAGATTTCTATCAAAATATGTCTATCAGAGAACTGCTGTGATATGGATCTACCCAGACGGGCAAGCATCAGTCCTATTGAAATTATGGCTTCTTATAATTTCCACTCAAATAACATACCACCCAACCACAGAGCCTTTTTTGAGAGGAACATGATGTAAAATGAGTCTCATCTTACTCTTCTTGCAAATGTAAATTGTCAATGTGAGGAGCTTTGAAATAGATGGATGGCCTTGAGTTTTACTGGCTTAAGTAAGTGTTTTTAAGCTAAGGAAATTTTAGACCCTCCTGATTTCAGGGATAGTGTGTTCTCATTCTGCTACTACAGCTGATCTGGTTGCAGAGACCTGGGTAGAACATGCACTTTTCAATTTGGAAGACTTTATATATTATCTAATTCAGCTTCCTTTCAAGGTGTCTCTTGAAAATGAACCTGCAGCCCTCGCTTGGTCATTTTCAATGACTGACAAACTTCATGAGGCATCTATTCATTCTTGTTCATTGGAAGATTCTTCTTTTATGCCAATTCATGATCTGACTCTCCACATTGCTTACCATAGAACACCATAAAATATTCCTGTTTCTTTTTTAATGTGACTGCACTTTCAACAGTCAAGATGATTCTTTATTATATTATATTTTTTAATTGAAACATAATTAATTAAATATATTTGTGGGGTACAAAGTTGATTATCAGTAGTTGTGTGTCTGTTACCAATTTCTCATTAATTTTTCCTTAACTTCCCTTCTTTTTCTCCTCCCCGTTTCCACTTCTAGTAACCACAGTTCTGCTCTGTCTTTCTAAAAGTTCAACATATTATTGTGATTGCTGTTTCTTTCTTTCTATTTCTTTCTTTCTTTATTGTTTGTTTATTTATTAATTCAGCTTCCTCTCATGAGTACGGACATGTGGTATTTCTTTCTGTGCCTGGCTTATTTCACTTAATATAATTTTCTCCAAGTTCATCCATGTTGCTGTGAATGACAGAATTTCATTCTTTTTATGGCTGAATAGTATTCGGTTGTATATATATTCCACATTTTCCTTATCCAGTCTTCCATCGATGGACAGTTAGGTTGGTTCCATAACCTGGTTATTGTAAATAGAGCTGTGGTAAACATAGGAGTGCAGATATCCCTTCAGTGTGATGATATCCATTCCTTTGGGTAGATACCCAGTAGTGGGATTGCTGGATCATATGGTAGGTCTATCTGCAGCTGCTTAAGGAACCTCCATACTGTTCTCCCTAATGGCTGCACTAATTTACAGTCCCACAATTTGATTCTTATAGCTGCAGCCTTTCTTTTGCATCATATAATGAGCTTTCTACACTCAGGATCATCACAGTCCTACTGTGAATGCTCTGTTTTAAAATATTGTCCTTAAAATAAACTAAAGCAAAGAATCTAGGTGTGTTTTAATCATTGAAGAACACTGGGACTACTACTTTACTTAATCTAGTCTCTCTATTTCCAATAAACCATCAGTACTCCTCAAGTTGATTTAGCTTTTTTGTCAGTTAGAATACAAGGAGAAAATGATAAACTCTCTTAGATATTTTAAACAGAGAAAATATAATGCAAGGAATTGGTCACATGAGCAATGGACAAGTTGAGGAAGAGGAGAAGCAACCTAGAGATTAGCCACACCAGAAAGCTCTGGCATCCATAGGGCTGGGGGAACAAGGGAAGGTGATGTAACAGAGCCCAAGATCTGACCACACCTAGTGGAAGGTAAACCACAGTGGGTATGCCTGGTGGAAGGTGAGACCAGTGTGAGAGGGGCAGTCTAGCAGGACCTAGAGCCAAGGAAGACAGTTGTCCACTCCTGGGGATGCCACCTGTAGGAGGAGGAGAGAGAGGGAGTGAGAGAGATAGAAAAAGGAGAAAGATAAGCAGCAGCATCCTGATTTGTCCTCCTGCTATCCAGTCTTCTATGAATGCCTCCCATGAGTGTGAAACCAGTTGTCAGGGAAGCCTGACATACACTGTTTCCTCTGATACAAAATGAGCAGGACAAGAATGAGGAATAGATCTGACAGCAAACAGGTGACCTGTATGAAGCCTTTTTGATTCAAATTTTGCATGCATCATAAAAACAGAAAACTGAGTTCATGTTTCTACTTCTACTAGCTATTAAAATTACCCTTTCCTATTTGTAAAATACTCAGATTTTTCCTGAATATTTTCCATTGTTTGTGGGATTAACATAATCCAATAACACTTTATTTGGTGTATTTCAATTTACTAAAAAATCGGTTACGAGGTGCAAGGATTAAGGATACAATTACTCTCTTTAAGCCACTTGGAGTCTATCAGGGAAGGGAAGCAATCACACTATTGAAGAGAACCTACTTACCTTTGTTATACGTCAATAGGGGACAGAAATTTTCTTTTCGGCCCAGGAAGGAGTAGTATTGCAATAAATACCTCTCTCTGTTTCCATTAATGAAGAAATTACATATTGAAATGATGCTATTATTAGTGAAGCCCATTTACCAGGGGCAGGATGATTTCTCTGTAGTGATGAGGGCTACATATCTCTGTTTTCCAATATTTGCATCTACTGAACCATCTTTGCTCAGGCAGGTGTGCTCACCTTCCATATCCAGTCTCTGATGGATAAAGAAACAACCAGTATTTGTTCTTTTAGTTTTAGTTTCTCTACTCATGAATGACTTACTGAAAAGAATAATTTCTATCTCAGGTTCTAGCTGTATTTAAATTTAGATCCATATATCTGATTGCATAATAAAAATCTCCACTTCAAATTCATCATGCCTAATAATGAACTTAGTGATCTTCAGTGTTAAACCTGCTCCTTCTCAAGTAGCCCCTAGCTCAGTGAATGGCAACGTCCAGTCAGTTGCTGAATCCATTAGTCTTTCATCATTCTTGTCTGTTTTCTTTCCTTCCCCGTCATTTCTACCTCCCCAACATCTTCACGATTTTCATTTTACTGTATAACCATAGCCACACTCTTGCCTGGATTGCTCCCATAGCTTCCCCACTGATAATCCTTCCATTCACCTTACTCCTCTTAAAACCGTTCTTCACAGTGAAGCCAGAGGTCCTCTCTAAAATGTAAATCAGATGATGTCACTCTCACCCAGAAACGATTCAAGAAATTCCCATTGCCCTCAGAGTAACGTGCAATTTCTATGTTGAACAAAATTCCATTTCTATGAATTAAAAATGATTGAATTCAGCTTTCTCACATGGTTCGATCTAATATAACAGACCTTTCATTATCTGGTTCATGGTTTTTTTTTAGACTTGCTTTTTGCCACTTTGCACATTCTCTGGGAAGAGTAAGAACATAGAGAAAAATAGTGAGTTTAATTTTAGACATCTTAAATTTGAAGAGCCTGTGGAATATCTAAAGGAGTATATCTGATGGATATTTTTATAGGTAAGGCAAATGTGGGCTGGAGATATCTTTGGGAATCATTATTATATGTATTGCCATTGAAGACAGAAGAATATGTAAGTCCAAAGTCTTGTGTAGAATGAGAGGAAGAGAGAGCTAAGGATGAAGTCTGAGGAATGCCAGTAGAAGAATGGGCAAATGAAGAGAAGTCTGTAGAGGAAGCTGAAAAAGAAGAGCCAAAAAAGCATAAGAAAAACTAAGATAATGTGATATTATCGGGAAAAAATTTTGACTTTTTAAAAATAGAAATAGGGAAAGAACTAAAAAGTGTCTATTGGTTTTGGCTTTGGTTTTGGCCAGGAGATCACTGGCCATAAGAAAAACTAAGATAATGTGATATTATCGGGAAAAAATTTTGACTTTTTAAAAATAGAGATAGGGAAAGAACTAAAAAGTGTCTATTGGTTTTGGCTTTGGTTTTGGCCAGGAGATCACTGGTTGTTTTAACAGTGAAGTGATGGAGAGAAAGATAGACCAAAGGCTGTTGAATAATGAAAAGGGGAGGAAGAAATGGGATGGAAGTATAGACAGATCCTGTAAGAAGCTGGACTGCAATGAAAAAAAGAAAAATATGTCTAGTAGCTAATAATTAAAATGATATTATAAGCTGGATGTAATAATGAATTGCTGTAAGTTCTTAATCAGAAAAGCAAATCCCAACAATCTCACTCATTAAGAACCTCTTGAAAACCTACACATTTATTTTAAAACATAGTAGTTCGCTTACCACTTAGCAGTTTATAAATAACTGACAGTATTTATTGAGCCCTTGACTATATGCCAGGCATTGTGATTTGGCTTTACATTTATGAACGCTCTTTATTTTCACCAAAGGCTGATTCCTACTACATGGCTCTGAGTTTCTGTTGTCTTCTGTCACTGCTGAAAAAATAAGTTATTTCAAGCATATCTTCCTTCTCTTAGACTCATCTTGGCCTCACTTACTCATTATTTTCTGTCTCATCCAGGAAATAATGGAGAGCAGAGAGTACTAATCTCTTCATTCCTGCAGTAACCATTATTTTGCTCCCAAGTATTTCCAGCTATTTGCCTTCACTGCACATAGGATGTTTCTACTTCCTGACCCCTGCTGTTGGATTGTTCATCATGTGACTGTTTATGACCAATGAGATGTGAAAAGAAGAGACATCTATTACTTCTGAGCAAGAGCAATTCATTGCAGGTGCAACTTGATCCAGAAGTGTCTTTTGTCTATAACATCAGTGAGCAATATTCTACTTAGTGGCTGCTTTATGAATTCATTCGTAGGAAGGTGAGCCCCTAGGTAACTCATAATCAATGAAAATAGGAAGGAGAAATAAACCTTTGTGATTTTACTGAGATTTGGGGCTCATTTGTTATCTCAGCATAACCAAATGGTTATATTTTCCAAGTTGTTCTTCTATGTCCGCTGGAAACAAATAAACTTTTATTTCCAAGGCAAATAAACTCCCTTCTATTCTTGGCCTGAGAAGCAGCATACAACAAAAGGTTTGGTGTGTACCTTTTGGACTTAAAGTACTCAGTTTAAAATGTTGGTTTCGCCCCTTATTAGCTCTGTGGTCTTCAACAATTTATGTGATCTCTCTGAGTTTTACTATCTTCATCTGTAACATGGACATATTAATGATGTTTATTTTAGAAGGCTTCTGAAAGTAAAAAATTAAATTATTGTATCAAATGCCTAGCACAAACTTGACCCATAATGATCACTCAATAAATGTTTGCTTTATCATTAACTACTTATCCAGAATTCTTCCAATTTTATACCTTAACTGGAGTTTATTTATCCACTTACATAGTTGTATACATATAATAGATATTTATCCTTTGCTCTTTTTTTTTTTTTAACATCCTTAGAGTCAGGAGTTCAGACTGGGGTCCACATGCTTCTCAGAGCCACTTCTAAAATCTCTACTCTTTTGGACTCATGTCTATTTGGATATATCATACTTGGTTCATTTCTTATTTCTGTCATCTACCTATCTTGTAGGTTCTTCTCTTTAATTCACTGAAAAATGTGTGTGGAATCTGGCTCAGATTTTTCCTCCACCCTTAAATGCTTGCATTACCCTGGAGAACTTCATGTTGACAAGCCATCAAAAAACAAACAAGCAAGCAAAAGTTTTTTTAAAACCAAAAACAAAGCAACAAAACCCAGCAATCCCCAGTACCCAGCTTCTCAGTTCTCAACTACCTCACTGCATCCGCTTCACTTGGGAACTCAAATTCACTCCAATAAATAACACCAGATGATAATCTTGACCAGAATTGCTTCATCTCAGTTAATTTTAGATTCAAATATCAGACTTTTTCATTACACTTTCCTATAATTCCAGATTTCTCACTCAATTATTTCCTCTATACTATTTGTTCTTTCAGGATTTCCAGTTTCTTGATCCAACCTATCAGGCTCCTCACTTCCCCACTCCTTCACTCTCCAAATTAGACCCACGTAGTCTATTTTAATTTATCCTTTCCCAGTTTTCTTATCAATGGCTCTTTTGCCATTGCATCCAAACAAATTGTCAAAATTTCAACTATAAATTAATACAATGATTTATCTTCTTCAGTATTATTATAAATGCTCTTGGAAAATATCACACCATCACTCAATTGCTGTCACTACCAATTCATGGTCTTTTATTGTTGCATAGAAATCAATCTTCATTTCCTTAGTTTGACTCTCATTCCATATTGGTTCACACTCAGTGGAGTACTTACTCTTCTGAATCATCGAGAATGCCTCTTATTTTCTGTGCTCCCTTTATAAATTTTGGGTGTGAATCCAATTTGCCTTCCTGGTTTCTGCTGTAGTGGAAACAACACGTCTCTCTCAGTGTAAAGACTGTCTCTCCAACAGTGCTCTGGGTGCACTTAATTTGCTAGACATCCCCCTTTTCCTCATCTTCAACCTTTCTCTCTCTAAATGCTCTTCCTCATCATAGTCTCTTGCATTAAGTAAACTTTTTTATAAGCTCTCATGCCTTGCTACAGCTTTGCTCTTTCTCCTTTTTATGCATTGCATTTTTGAGGGACTTTCTACATCTTTGTTGTCTTTGCCTCAATTCTATCATTAACCTATGTTATCTGGCTCTCATAATACATACCACTCCGTTCTCACTAAGGACATGACTTCCTGTCCTTTTCTTTCTTTCTTTCTTTCTTTCTTTCTTTCTTTCTTTCTTTCTTTCTTTTTCTCTCTCTTTTTCTTTCTTTCTTTCTCTCTCTCTTTCTTGCTTTCTCTCTCTCTCTCTCTTTCGTTCTTACTTAATTACTTACTTACTTACAAATATTCATGAGATACAAAGCTGATTGTCCCCCCTCCTGTCCATGATGTGGAGGCCAGATTCATACTGCAGGCATATCCACTACCAGAAATTACTTTTGTACCATTTGTCCCCTCCCAATTTTCCCTCAACCTCCCTCCCCTTCCCCCTCTCCCCTCAACTCCAATTTGTAGCCCTAGGAATGTTCCCTCTTTCTGCAAGACCAATGCACTACTGTGGTCTTTCTTTCCTTCCTTCTTTCTCTCTTAGCTCCCACATGTGAATGAGCACATGCAGTATTTATCCCTCTGTGCTTTGCTTGTTTCACTCAACGTAAGTTTCTCCAGGTTCATCCATGTTGTTGCAAATGGGAGTATTTCATTCTTTTGGGGAGAGCACCAGCCTGCCCTTTTCTTGTTTGACCACCTGGTAGCATTTACTACGGCTGAACACTTCCTTCACAGTTTTTTCTTCCACTGTCTTCCTATTACTGTTCTCCTGTTTTGCTTTTTTATTTTTTTTCTTGTTTCTTTCTTTTTTCCTTCTAATCTCTAGCTGCTCCTTATTTTCTTTTAAAAACTTTCCTACCTCCGCCTACTTTATGATTGTGTCCTTTACAGTTCTGGCCCCTACCACAGACTCTCAAAAACATTTTATGCTCTCCCAGGGCTCAGTCACTTTCCAATGGCTCTCCACTACCTTTGGCATTGAGTTTTGATGCTTTGTCATGGCCCATGGGTTCCTTCGGGTCTGACCCATGTTTCTTCTCCAGTCTCACATTTCCTTCTCCTCAATACATTAACTGCTTATTAAATATTTGTTCACACAATTCATGAAAAATTATTTGTGAAGATTAAGTAAAGTTGTGATTGACTAAGGTCACTCATGTTGTAAGTGTCAAAGTTAGGTCTCAAAACCAGGTCTGTTTTCTAAATGGTATTTACGTTGTACCACATAATAGCAATGTTTTAAAAAAGTTTACTATGGTTCTACAAGATATTATTATTATTGTTACCATTTTGTGGGCCATGCCTCAAGTTTTGTCTTCACTGCATTCTGTAATGTGTCTAGCATAATGGTTTTCTTTTCTTTTCTTTTGGCTATTTTGTGTCCAATAATTATTTGTTAAATTAATTTTAAAGAAGAAACCACTTGAGCCTTTAATCAGAGTTTATATGAGGGTACTTCAAAAGGTTCATAGAGAGATTTGTATTATTTCATAATTCTATTTTTCCACAAACTTTTTGAAGTGCCCTCATATGTCTTCGTAAGCCAGTCAAATAAATTCCATGACTAAAGCAATTCAGTGATTGAAGCAAATATGGTAAAAAAGAAAAAAAAAAAAGTGAGAACTGCAGTAAAATGGAAAGCATAGATCCTGCCTAAAATATTCACATTCAAATTTTTAAAACAGTATTTATACCAAAGAAAATATTTCTTTGGACAATATTGACTCCCATTGTTTTCAATCCTTACTTCAATAATAGACTTAATTATACACAGCTTTGGCTAAAGACAGCCTAAACTACAGCAGAAGTTTAGACTTGCCTATTCCAAAAATGCTTGGTGAAAGCAAAAATATACTATTGAAAAGGATACCACAAGTATAAGAAAATAAAAAAAGGAAAACACATATTGTCTTGCTGTTTTCCTAGAAACATGAGGAGAGACAATGTAGAGAGAGAAACCAAGAAGAGAAATTTTCTGCCTCACAGTCTTCATGAATCCTTATTTCCTTCAGTATCTTTTTGAGACTTCTCTGGGGGACTTTCAAAGCCCTCTTAAAGGAAAGAAACTAAAATAACAGCTGAGGTTCAGAGCTAAAGACTTAGCATGATGCTCAAATCTGGTAAAGAGAAACCAGTTCATAAAAGGGATATCAGACACCCAGTATAGCAGCTATAGCTGGTCACCTGATCCTCTATATCACATCAGACTGCTAGTTCATCAAAGTCCTCTTTTCAGGTGGAGCCTCTTCCATCTCTCAGAATTCTTCTCAATACAGGGAGCTTTTTGAGTTGTTTGAGTTTCATATGAGTTTGATCAGGATCTGCCTGGAAGGGTTTTTTTGTTTGTTTTTCTTTAGAGGCATGCAGTTTCCTAAGTTATATCAGAGCCTAGTAAGCACTGACATATCTAAATTCACATAATGCATAAAACCTGATTTAGTGATAGCCCACCATGAATATGAGTCTTTTAGATTCATGACTATATGCTTAATTTCTATGCTTTATCTCCTAAATTAAGCACTTACATATTAACTATAACATTCTCCTATCTGGCCTCCTTGAATCCAGTCTCTTTTTTCCTATCTCACATATTTACTAGATTAATCTACCATAAACTCTACTTTCATCATATCACTCCTTTGTGCAAACAATAAATTGTTATCTCATGCTATATCCAATTGCTCTTTGTCTGTACATTTAATTTATTAATACAAAAAGCGCAGTGGTTCATTAAATTTGGGAACCTGAAGTTCCCCCTTGCTATATTTCTCAGAGTAGTCTCTGTTTACATGACATGGAGCACTAGTGTTTTACACAAAATTCAATTTGGGAAATGTTACCATAGTGCAAGCATAGACACATATTCACTTTACGGGGCATTTCCTGATCACAGACAACCTGATGAGAAATAGAATCACACAGGTTGATACCAAAATCATAACCTGGAATTAATGCTCTGAAATGGTCTGTACGTTGGAAGCCATGTTTTTGTTTGCAGTAGCACCATGCCTAATTCATGACTCGCCTGTTGTAATTATTTAAGCTGATTTAGTTTTGACTTTCTTTATTATTTCTTGTTTTCCTCTGATGCTTTAAGAATGGCTTCCAAACCCTTATTTATATTTCTAAATTAATGGTTTGTGTAGGGAAATAGGACCTAGCAGTGAAAGAAGAAGAAAGTAAGCACTCAAAAATGAGTCCATAAATGAATTTCAGAGTAATGTTTGCTGACAAAATTGTGTTGTGATTTTCTTTTCTGCTGGTTTTCTTTCCGTAGATAACGATGCCATACATTTGTTTTTATGGTCTTTACTTTGTCTTTTATAAGGTCTGATAAGCAATCTGAAGTCTGAAAATAAAGATCAACTTTTTGCATTTCCAAGGTGATATTAGGACTTCGTGGTTGTTTGCACAGTTCCACTTAAAGATCACAATCTCAAACACATTGATGAATAAAAATGTCTTCCTTGTGCCTAAGGAGCCTGCAAATGCTGAACTGTAGAGTAAGTCAGGGAAGGGCATCACACAGTTCTGGCCTTTAAGTAAAAATCTATATGAATACAAGTGCATGTCTCTAATATAGGGAAACGTGCAAAGCAGTTGCATGGAGATGTGAAGGTGAAACAGCGTGATACTGCAGATGCAGAGAATGGCCTCAGGTACTTGAGATCCCTGGTGCCCAAATGTGGGAGGCAAAATCATGCCCCCCAAAGATGTCTCTGCCCTCTCCCTGAGAACCTGTGAATATGTCACCTTATGTGGAAAAAGGAACTTAAGATGTGATTAAGGTTAAAGACGAGAGATTATTATAGATTATCCAGATGGGCTCAATCTAAGTATAAATTCTTAAAAGTAGAAAGGGAGACAGAAGAGGGGTTCATAGAGATGTGACATGAGAAGGACTCGACCCACTGTTGTTGCCTTTCAAAGTGGAGGAAGGAAGCCATGAGCCAAGGAATGTGGTGCCCTCCAGAACCCTGAAGTGACCTCAGGCAGCAAGAAAAGTGTGAACCTCTGCCCTACGAGGACAAGGAACTGAATTCTGCCAACAGCCCTAATGAGTAGGAAACAGACCCTGTAGGAAAGGAACGCAGCCTGCTGACTCCTGGTGAGACCCACGCTACTCTTCTAACATACAGAACTCTGAGGTAATAGGTTTGTGCTGTTTTAAGCTATGGTTTGTGGCAAGTTTTTGCTGTAACAGTAGAAAATCGATTCACCCAGTAACAAATAATATTAGGAAATCACATTGGAAAGATAAAATACAAACAAAATATAGAAGAGATTTATATAGACAGGGACTAGCTTACTAAAACCCTAGAAGTAGATGCAGCTTGTATTCTCCCCTGTTTTACTGAGAAGGCCTATGTCATATGAACCCTCTTTCACATCTATTGATGGTTTTCAAGTTCAGGCAGCAGGACATCCCTGGAGAGTGTTTTCCATGGAGGGCTTGTGGCTAAAGACTACTTTCATGCATATCCTAAGACATTACTTTATATATTGGCATTTTACTGTTTGTAACAGAGTGACAATTATAGTTGAATTGTAAATATTTAAATTTCCAAAACTCAACTTGTTATTAGAACTGATTTCTCCTATAATAATAAAATTATGAAGCAGAATTAATCATAAATAATAAAGTATTAATATTTCCCTTGTACACCCACTATTTTTGAATTCTTATTCTGTTGTTGATTCAACTGTTTTATTATCGTGATATTCTTTTTACATCTGTTTAGAAGTGTCTCAAAGACAATAGGGTAAGTTCCATGCATTGTTGGTATTATAGTAAATATTTACACATCTATTAGCAAATATTTAACCCATCTTTATAGGCCTTGAACTCACTGTAGACATATTTAATATTATCTTCTCTCTTGTTACAAATCAAAAGATCCAATCTATTTATTTAAATTCATCCATTGAACTTTTATTGAACACTGCTACAGGAACACAGAAGAAGACAAAGTTAACCCAGGAAGGTCTCACAGTACATTTGGGGAATCACAGCATTCAGCAAGTAGAGGAGGTTCCTGCGGAGCCAAAGAGCCAGTTGGGACAGGCAACCCTTCTCCACTTATATCCCCTGATTTATATGTGGCTAGACACTTTTTTAGAAAGATATTGAATTCTGATCTCACAGCAAACTAAGACATACAGGAATACCTGTCAATTTTTTGATTTAGGATAAGGAGCTAAATTGCAGAGATTTGCCTTAAAGCACCTAAGGAAAAAGAAAAATGCCTCAGAGGGAAAATGATGACTGACTAGAAATTCCAGAGTCATCAACAGGGCCTGGGAGTTAGAGGGGAAAAAACATATCTTAAGAGATACACAATAATGTATCCCTTGCTGGGTAGTACAGTGTTTAAGAGTATGTCAGACAGCTTGGGTTCAAATCCTGGCTCTGCCACTTAGTTAGCTGGGTATCATCCAAAAATTTTTTGTGTGTGTGCTTCAGATTCATCAGCTGGAAAGTGGAGATGATAATAGCACTTTTATTAGAAAGTTTTTGTATTGGCTAAATGAGTCAATACATCTAAAGCACTTAGAAAAGTTTCAGATGTGTATTTAGCTTTCAATAAATGTAACTACTATTAATATCCCTGGAATGAAGGAATGAAGGGCTTTTCTGGAGGAGCAGAGCAGACTTACATTTATTGTGCATTCCTATTTGCAGATGAGAGGGAAGCCCTGGAGGTCCAGTGGGAAGTAGAGGCTTCATTTAGTGGCGTGAATATGAGAAGCAGAAGGGAAGCAGGACCTAGCCTGGAATGCAGTGGCAGTGATGGGGCAGGAAATAACCCAAGGAATCTCTGAGCAGCAGACAAGAGCAGTGGTGTTGGGAAGCAGCAAGTCAAGGAAGTGTCGGTGATTTGGGGCACAGCAATAGAAGCTTGGTAGCATGCTGGACTGCCCTGTGGCAACGACTGGCAGTGATCCAACAGAACAGGCAGGTCATGGCTTGGAGCAGAGTGACATGGGACACTGTTGCTAGCCAGAAGATGCTGAGGAAAAGGCTGTCTATCCGAGGCTGTTTACAATGCACTTACAGTGGTTCTGTTCATTGTGGAAGCACCTGCAGGACCATCCCCTTCTATGGGGAGTCCCAAGGACATTCTAGAGGGAGAAGAAGATCTGTAAAGGGGGGGGGTCCTGTGTTGGGAAAGTAGGGAAGGGCTTTCAAAGAAACAGGGTTTCTGTCTTAAAATGTGACTTTAAATGTACCCACAATATGGTAAGAATTGGGGTTCCTCGAGGTCGCACAAATAGATACTCTAACAGAAAAGGTCAACTTGGAGACCAGAAGTTTAGCATGAACATACTGAAAAGACTGAGGTGATAAAATGGACAATTGATTTGGGGAAAAGTTGAAGTAAAGTGGGCTAAGGCTATGGGTAAGAAGGAAATTTAACTAGTTTCATTTTTTGCATAATACTCATATTACTGCCTCAACTTATAATTGTGCGTGCCTATGTTTTGGTTGCTGAATAAAGAAATCATGTTGAATTTCCCCTGACCTCTTATTGCTTACTGTTTTAGTCCATTTCTGTTGCTTATAACAGAATACCCAAAACTATGTAATTTATAAAGAAATGCAATTTATGTCTCACAGTTTCAGGGGCTGGGAAATTCAAAGTCCAGGGAACACATCCGGTGAGGGCCTTATTCTTGGTGGTGTCTCTCTATACAGGGCATCACACGGTGAATGTCTGAGCAAGAGAGAGCTAAGCTCTCCTTATAAAGCCATCATAACCACACCAATGACCACCCATTAAACCACCAACGGATTAATCCACTCATGAGGGTACAATCCTCACAATTTAATCACCTCTTAAAGGCCCAACCTTTCAATTATCTTAATAAGATTTCCTACACTTTTAACACTGTTACAATTAAGATAAGTTTCCAATATAGGAAGCTTTGGGGGACACGTTTGACCCATAGCACTTGCAAACTAACATTGTGATAGCAAGTTCTGTCAATCATTTGCATTTATTGTGCATACTTTGTGTACCTTACCCTTCAATAATCAGCGAGGGCATGATATGCTCATGGAAAAATCACATATTCATTCTTCAGAAAGCATAATTTCCAAATGGTTATAGTACACAAGAAGAAAATGTCACGAATCACCTATGAAGTTTATGCAAATATATGTGCAAGTTACTACAGTGCAGCAAAGCATGTACACAATGATCAAAGGGCATGTGAGGATATAAGCATAATTTCCAAATGGTTATAGTACACAAGAAGAAAATGTCACGAATCACCTATGAAGTCTATGCAAATATATGTGCAAGTTACTACAGTGCAGCAAAGCATGTACACAATGATCAAAGGGCATGTGAGGATATGCGCTTGTGTGTTTTGTTTTATACCTGGCCCCTACTCCCATGATACAAAGCAGTGTCAAAGGAACTTGTAGTCCTAGTAAGTTTTCTTATTGTCTACTCATAAAAGTTACATTTCTGAATTTGTTAGTCAATAGTACAGACATATAATAAAATACATTTGACCCTTGAAGAATTTGAACTGTACAAGTCCACTTACAGGTGGGTTCTGCAGCTGTGGATTTAATCAATCATCAGGATTGAAAATACATAGTATTCTCAGGATGCAGAGCCCTTGAATGAGGAGGGCTGACTTTTCGTATATGCAGGTTCTGCAGGGACAAGTGGGGGACTTGAGTATTCACAGACTTTGGTATAGGGGAAGGGTTCCTGGAACTAATCCCCCGCTGATACTGAGGGACGACTATATAAGGGGTCTTCAAAGAGTTCACGGAAAGGTTGGTATTGTTTTTTAATTCCATTTTTTCATGAACATTTTGAAGTGACCTTGTATACGGACAAGCAAGCTTTGGTTAAGGCATAAAGCGGGAAGAATGGAAGAATTCTTCATAAGTGATTAAGGATAACAAGAGCAAAGATGCACTGAGTGATCGCTATGGATCGAGTTTGTGCTGGGCAGTGCATATGGGGGCTGACTGTGCAATGCTGAAGTCAGGTTCAATCAAACTCACCTCATAGTCTGCTACAGCGATTGATCACAGTCTCTGAATCGGAAAGAACTTAGAAGTCAGACACTTCAACCTCACTCCCAGTGCACTGCTTTTCTACACCATCCACGATTGTATCTAGAGCGTGATTGTCAGTTCCCTGCCACTGACACTTCATGGGTATACTTCTCTAGTTCCTGGTTTTATTACAACCTCTTAAATAACAAGCACACAGAGTGATCTACTTTCTCCTCTCTTCTTACTCCTTTTCCCTTTCTTCATTTCCTTCTCTTCATCCCCTTTCTCCTTTACCCTTATATTCTATAGTCTTCAGATAATAGCTATAAATATGACATTTAATACATAATTTTATTCTTGAGTCTCAGGCCTCAGTCTTGAATTTTCAGCCGTCTGACAGGTCTTTTTAGTTAAATATCCCACTGGAACCACCACCGAACATGGCTTGGCTCCTGGATTCCCTATTGTGGTTGATGTCACCATTCTACTCTGGGTTCAAAACCCCAGTTGTTTGAGTCTTTTCTCTCTCTCACTCCTTATATCAAGTTAGTAGAGAGAAAAGAATGAACTGGGAACTCACAGAATTCAGTCTTGGTTGTAGCCTCACTAATTAACAGCTTCTAGGACCAATGAATAATTCATTTAATTGCTTTAAGCTTCAGTTTATTTAACAAATGAACTAAATGGAATATAAAATTTCCAATGTTCTTTTCAGCTTTGAAATTCTGTTCCTATGCATCCAAATCCTATCATTCACTTGCATCAATATTTCTTGCATCCAACTCCTTTATTTCTACCTTTACTTCCACTGATCCCATCCCATGACTTCAATGAGACCTTTATGCCTTCAGTGGATTTTCTTCATTTAGTTATTTCTTTAACTCACATTTTCAATAAATTGTTACCAGAATAATTATTCTCAAACATAATTCTGGTGATATTTTCTTGTTCACAAGCCTACAATGGCTCACTATTTCCTAAGGATAAAATCCAAACCCTCATAATCTGACCCCAAACTATGACTTTTTCTCTTATGCAGATTCACCCACAGTTCTAG
Organism: Galeopterus variegatus; assembly: GCF_000696425.1. Classification (NCBI taxonomy): domain Eukaryota; kingdom Metazoa; phylum Chordata; class Mammalia; order Dermoptera; family Cynocephalidae; genus Galeopterus; species Galeopterus variegatus. The sequence continues at coordinate 38,310 of NW_007727875.1, read as the reverse complement.
GGGTAACTCAAACTACTTGCCTATCCCATGCATATCCCTCATTTCCTAGTCCTTTGCTCAATCTGTTTCCTTTGCTTAGAATTCTTTGTCTCTCCTTTTCCTTATGTCCACATCCTGTTTATTCTTCAAACTTCATGTTTGTTCTGAAACTCAAATGAGCTAATGCACGGAGCACACTTAGCAGAGTTTCTATCACATTAAGTAGTCAAAAAATGTTATTGGTTTTATAATTTTTGATATTTTCTAGGCTATTGTACTAATTTGTGTTTCTTTGACTCAGTATTTATTTCAGAGTGAATTTTAAACTCTTTATATTGTTGGAGTACTTTGTTTAAATTTGGTTTAATATTCTACAATTTTTAGATTGTGTTTTGAATGTAAATTCTGAACAATTTCTGCTTTGGAGAATTTGTTTCCGTTTTTTTATGTCCTTGAATATTATTTCTTAAATGAGTAAATTAGTTCCTGCATGTTTTTTGTCTGGAAGGTGTAAATTTTAATATATGTCAAATTCCCTAGGTCCTTATTAGTTTTTATTGAATTGATTTGGCATGGATTGATGTGATGCACGGTGGTCTCATACTGTGACTATGATTTTGTTAAAACATATTTATATTGTTTTTTGTTTTTTATATTGTGATTCTTTGTTACTTGGCATATTCATTTGATAATGAATATAATTTCATTTAGATTGCTTCTTTTATAAAGACAATATAACACTTTTTGCATTGTTAATAGTTTTTATCTCAAATTCTACTTTGGCTGGTATGAATATTGCCACTTTTGTTGCCCTTTTTGTTCTCATTTTACAGATATGTCTTTGCCTATCCTTCATTTATAACCTTTCCAAGTCATCTTGTTTTAAATTCGTCTCTTGTAAACAGCATATTGTTGAATGTTGTTTTCTACTCCAATGTAAGTCTTTGCCTTTTAATTGGGGAGTTCAACACATTTACATACATTGTCATAACTGATATGTTTGGTCTTACTTCTGTCATCTTGTTTTATAGATTCTATTTTCTGTTCTTCCTTGCCATTTTATGTTTCCTCTCTTGATATTTGAACCATATTTTGTTTGCTTTTGTCTCCTAAAAAGATTTAAAAGAGAGAACTTCTGTTTTAAACTCTACCAATTATATCTTTAAGTTTATCTTAAATGCATTTAAACCAATATTTCTCTAATTATGATATTTAACAGCAAAATAATATCTTTGGTTTCATCTTGGTATACTCTATTTTTACCTTTTCTTCCTTCCCATGCCCCCTCCTAGTTCATAACATGTGCTCTTCTCTTGTCTTTTGTTTTCAGTGCTGTGCAGATTTTTACTGGGAAGTTGAATTTGGGTCTATCAAATACTTCTGGCATGTCATCAATCCTTTTATTTTTCCTGATAAGAATCTCCTCACTTTGTGATATTGGAGGAAATTAAAAGAGACAATGGGGTCAAAGCCACATCTACTGAAGTTAAGAACCAACTTAATGAAGTGTGTCACTAAAATCCAGCTCTGCTATCTTGACTTTAGTTCTCAGGCACACTAACCCTTTTCCCACCATTGTGTCTTTGACCATGGCTTCCTCCATTCCTTGAAAAAATTCTTTTATTCTCACCTTGTCCGGGAGTGGGGGAGTCGGTGCCCATGCTGGCCCCCTGACAACTAGCTAAACCACGCTTGGCTCAAGGGAACGAGGCCAAAGATTACTCCCTGCCTCCTCCTCCCCATGTGAGAGGGAGCGAGGCAGGAGAGCCCAGGAGATAGGTAAGTGAAACCACCATCCCCAACCCGGCTTGCAAAGGAACACTCAGACGCGGTGGGGGTTCTGTCAAGCAGTTCGGTTTATTCAACTCAAAGCCTACATATTTATGCATAAATGGGCTAAATGGGCAGGGGATTCTGGCGGGCGTCTCCACCTAACAAGCCAATCACCCTATAGGTCATGCATGCATGCATGGCTCCTGCCTAAGCTTATAGTAAAGATCATGAAGTGTCCACGAGCCCAGAAGGCTCTCTGCACCAAAGATGTTAAGCCCCGTAAATGGGGTGAGGTTTTACCCGACATCATAGTCACTCCCCCTTTACATCCTCTAGGCACCATCCTGAGCATGTGTGAAAAACAAAGAAAGGAACAAGCAGTTGCCATTAGGTGTAGCAACCATCTGTGCCAGGAAGGTAGCTGCCACCCAACATCACCTGAGAAGCAACTTCCTTCTAAGGTTAACTTAACAAGAAAACAAAAACTTCGTGGTTTGTGATTGTGCATGAGATTCTAATGAAAAAAGTTGACCAATCAGCAAATCTTTTTGTAAAGGCCACTGTGTAAAACTCAATTTTTGGCCTCTGTTGAGTCTACCCTGATACCTACAACCTACCGGCAGAGAGGAGTGTGTAATCTTCATTGGTCCAGGGACTCAGAAAACAATAGCCAAACATGGATGGTGTGAAGGAGTTTAGAGATATCTACTGAATTGATTCCATTCTCTGATGCCACTCTTCCTCAGCAGGGACACTAATCTTCCCTTATTCTAAATAATTTTTGGTGGAAATTTGTACTTCTATAGTGTGTCTGTGGAAAGGAAGTCCTGGACTTATTTCCACCTTTCCCTCAGGAATGAGGCAAGTGGCAGTTCTCCTATCTATGCTAAATAGTTATAGATATAGCCACCACTTACACATGGAGTAATCATTTCTTAATGGCAGTGCAGTCTCATCCAGCAAAACATTATAAGAAAATATATTGTGAGAGCCAGGATTTTCCTTCAGGGCATGGAGAATTTTGTAGGAATGAAGGGCAATTCTAGCATGTTCCTCTTGAAAAACAATTCCTTACCTGTCTCTTGGGCATATTGATGACTACCTAATCACTGTAATGTGCCTTATATATTTCCTTTACTAAGGGAAGGAGCAAATAGGGTAATCAGTAGAAAATAGAGGGTGACAAAAAGACATATAGGTAGCCTCCATTGACAGGATGGGACAGTTGAAA
>NW_007727875.1:21201-31201 GCF_000696425.1 Galeopterus variegatus | reverse complement strand
ATACAAGAATAGCAACAAAACCGAAAAGATACATTGGCGCGCATGCACACTAACTCCACACCCCCTCCCCCACAATTTGCTTACAAAGGATGCTGAACCACACCCAACTGGGCCCTAGGCGAGGGCCCTGACCAAACTATTCTATTTCCCCAACACTCTTCCATGATTAGCTGGTGATGGAGCCCTTATGAAAGGAAACAGGAGAGGCCTGATCATCTGTCCTGTATTTCAGTTGTTGGTAATAAGGGTCTGTCCCTGGCAGAATGTGAAATATCATGTTTTTTCATGGCTTCTACTACCTCCCTAGCTCATCTACTTCTCTCTAATCTAGAAGCCTCACTTTCACGGGTGAAACCTATCTTTTACTTCACTATTAATAAACTAATTTTGAATATGTTAGAAGATAACTCTTCCTCCTCTCTGAGGCATACACATTAAAAAAAAATCTGCTTAATAATAAACATACTTGTATTTCAGGTATAGTACTATTTTATGCATTTCTTTATTAATTTGTCCAAGGTACACTTAATGAGCACCTACTGTGTGCTCAGCATTGAGCTTTGCTTTAGAGATACAAATAAAAATAAATATAAGGTGTGATCCCTGCTTTTCAGTCCAGTCTAGGCATCAGACAGAACAGTGATGGAGGGATGTGTGGTGTGACATGGAAGCCCCAAGGCTTCTAAGTCTCTCTAAGTGGACACAATTGGCCTTCCAGAATTTGTGATCTTTGAGGAGAAATAGAATTAACTAGGCAATTCCAGGCAGGTGTTGCTTGTGTAAGGACACAAAACTTCTTGAGAATAGGAGTGGTTTGGCACGGATGAACCAAGGGTGAGTTTGGGAAAGAAACAAGGGATGAGGTTAGAGAAATAGGCAGCAGTTGGGTCTTGGTGAGGGTGTTTTGTAGGTAAAATGTTTTCAGGTCAGAATTCTAGGAACCTTTGCATAGTATCTGTTCTGCCTGCAATGACAATAATAACCTTACAAACATTTTTTTTTGGTATGTCTATTAAGATTTAAGAAATGTACCAGAAACTTTTTTTTTTAAGTGCATCGACATTGTTATTCACAAGGACTTTGTAAATTGACATTTTCTACATTCAACTTTGGAAAAACTGAGGATTGGGTAGGTTAAATATCTTATCCAAGTGCAGCCAGATAGTTAAGTAACAAAACCAGTTCTAGGATTCAAACACTAGTGGCCTGATTTCAAAATTCTTTTTTCTTTTGTAGCCTGTAGGCATCTGCAGGCTGCCCTTTATGCAGCATTTAACTAGGGTCTGTACTTGGTGAGCCCAGGTTACAACTAATTCAATTAATGCAATATAAGAATTTACCTTGCACATATTTTCAAATTTGAATTGTCTTGGAGCTTGGACTATTAGTGTTAGAAAGCTTATGCATTTCAAGCAAGCACGGACCGGCTATTCTTCTTTAGTATTATGACTCAATAGGTGACAGACAAAAGATATTCAGAGTATCATAGGAAATGAACAAATGTGAAGGTTGGCTCAAGTGACACTTCCTTTTTCCTAGTGCTCCCATGATACTACTACTTTCACTTAGAATGAATCTCTTTATTTTTTGAGCTTACCCAACACTTCATTTGTGGGGACATACTGCCACCGATCCCCTAGTAAATAAGAAATGATTATTGGAAGAAAATTTTGTGAAAATACTTCAAATTATATTATTCAAATTATACATTATATATAATAATGTAGTATATTATTCAACTTACATGTTATTCCTTTGCTCTAAATTCAGCATCAGCTGAAGAGAAAGAAAGCTTAGAAAGCATTCTCCTAGAATAAAAACTGTGAAAAACTGAAGTCCTTTCACTAGGCACATCTGAAGATATTGTGTTTAAAAATAAAATATTTAAAAAATAAAAAAATAAATAAATAAAATATTACCTATTTAAAAAATCCCTAGGTATCTATGATTTTGCACCAAAAAATAAAAATTAAAAATAAATTAAAAATAAATAAAAAATCCTTAGGTAAATTTTATAAATAGAAAAAATATACCCAAAATTTATTCTGGATCTTTGAAGATTTTAACTTTTCAAACTTAATTATAAACTTCCATTGTCAGAAAGATTATAAGATGTATTATGAATTCTTTATCATATCAACTTATAAAACAGTACTAAGAATGGGAGAGTAATATAAATGATTAAGTATAATATAAATTAGTTCATTTAACTTTCTGAGGCAAGAATAAAAAAGATATAAAAATAAAATTGCCTCTCTTTTAAAAATGTATTTTAAGTTTTGAAATGATCAAAACCATGGCATTGCAAATGAAAGGAAAAAATGAATTCTATTTAAACTTTCTGGCTTGTATTTCAGTTGAATACAGAAGTTGGGAAAGGAGGCAGAGTCTGGGTGAGAAAGATTTGGGTGTTAGTGTGTAGAATGTAGTCTGTAGATGGTAATTGCAACCATGGATATAGGTGAGATTGTTTACAGAGCATTTGAAAAATGAGAAGAAAGCCAAATTCAGAGCTCTGAAAAACAATAATATTTAAAGGGAGGAGGTGAGGAGAGGGGGGTCAGCCCTAAAAGATGATGGTAGAGATGGCTGGAGCAATGGCTGAAGACTCAGGAAGATATGGCTATAAGAACCAAAAGATGGAGGGCATCAGGAAGCCAGGTTATCAGGAAACATTGATATCGAATAGTAACTAATTGGATGTGACAATGAGTAAGTCCTTGGTGACCTTTAGAGACAAGGATGAGTTTGTCTGAGAGTTTGCCATTACTTTAGCAACCAGCTTTTTATTCATAGCCCTAGGGGTCTTTACAAGCATCAGGTGTTATAATAAATATTTAATGTCTGAGTGGAAAACAATTTCTAATTATATTATAAATTAAAGACATCTCTCAAATGACTGTATATCAAACCACCATGTAGTCTACCCAGTTAAATATTATCATCTTGGCTAATGTCTCCTAATTATTTATCAGATACTAATTTCCTACCTCCAATAATTTTAATATTTTTTCAAATTATTGACTTCCAGAATCCCTAGCACTCAGTAACAAATGCCTAATTCATACCAAAGGCCAGATGTACACCCTTTCCTACTTTCTCTCTTCATCTATCCTATCGAGACTTCATTTGCCCTCACCCAACTGTGTAGGACTGCAGGCCTTTTTGTAGGATTAACTAACTCAACTATAGTAACCCCTCAAAAGGTTTTTTTTTTTTCTCTCTTCTTCTTAATCTTTAACTGAGTGAATATATATACCAGGCCTTTTTGTAGGATTAACTAACTCAACTATAGTAACCCCTCAAAAGGTTTTTTTTTTTCTCTCTTCTTCTTAATCTTTAACTGAGTGAATATATATATGTTCTTTCCCTTCTCCCCTTTATTCTTTCTTTTCTTTTTCTTTTTTTCTCCGCTGAATTCTCATCATCCATCCTTCCCTTTTCTTTTCCAAGGTTTTTCCTGGTGACACTAAATTTCTGGCTCTTTCTATCTTTGTTTCTGTCCTATCTTTCTTCCCTTTCCATGTTTTTTCATCCCCTGTCTTTGTTCCCCTTGTCATACCCCTTCCTGCACCCACCCGCTTACCCAGTAGTAATTACCAAGTATAAATGTTACAAAAAGAAATGGAAAGATCTACGTATTGAAATTCTTCAATCACAAAAACAATCAAGTCATAACGATTTCTAAAACTCTCACAGGACTCAGAAATTCTCTAAAGAGAATCTCTACTAGTTCTAATATCTCCCCTTTTTAAAGTAGGCTCATTGGTCATTAAATGCCAGCATTAAGATAAACTAAACTCATTTATTTTTGTTATTTTACCTTTTTAGTTACTTATATTGAAATGCTATTTGTAACTGTTTTTTATAGCAAATGTGTAATATTTGAGCTACATTTTGGGCTAAAGAGTCACTTGAAGATTGCTTCAAAAATGAACCATTTTATTTATAACATCATTTCTAAGGGAAAATATGTGCCGAGTTCCTAACAACTGATTAGCAAATTAAATTTTGGAATACAACCTGTTTGTTAGCAAGTAACTGCCTGCAATTAGGGAGGTAAATCTGTTTGGAAAAAATCAAATAGGTGAGCCAAAATGCAGAAGCTTGTGTTGTGATAAGAAGCAAGTGTATATTTGTATATCGCACTACTATCTCAAAGTGCATTCATACACATGCACTCATCTGAGTGTCACAACAAGCCTGAAAACTAAGCAGAGCAGCATTTTTATTATCTAAAATTTTCAGAAGAGGAAAGTGACTGAAAGGGGTTAAGTAACTCTCCCAAGTTCAGGCAATAGAAGGCTGGGTGGGACAAGGTCTTCTAATTCAATGATTCCCCAGAATAGCTGCTTTTCATGTTGGGGTCTGTTTAAGTTTTTAATTGGAAACCAAAAGGTTTTGCTGCAGCAAAAGAAAATGTTTGAAAGTCATTGTACTAAATGAATATGGCCAGCGCGATTTTCCAGAAAGGAGGTTAGAAGGCAGGCTGAAGTTATTACTCCCTAGAATTCATTATGTATAAGAAAAACCTCTTTCCCTTGTGCAATCATAAATCTGAGATGGAAATGTGAACGAGTAAACATTGAACTCCTACTATGAGCTGAGTGCTTTCCTAGACTTCATTTCATTTAATCCTTTTGAAAACTGTGTAAAGTAGTATTATTATCTCCATTTTACTGATGAAGAAACAAAGGCTCAGAAAGGTTATGTAATTTGTCCATGACCACCTATTTTGTGAAGAGCAATGCAATGATTTGTACCTAGATTTGGCCAACTCCATAGCTTGTGCTTTTATCCACTACTCACATTCACTGGACTGCTTTTCCTCTCTTTGGGAATGCATTAGACCCTAATTTTTTTTTTTTTTTTTTAATATGAGGGCACTTCAAAAAGTGCATGGAAGTATTTGTATTAACTTTCCATTCTATTTTTCCATGAACTTTTTCAAGTATTCTTGTATACAGACAGGTTACTTTCCAATCCACTTGTATAGACAGAGGCTGTTGCACTGCACGACTTCAGGGTGTCAGGGTGAGGGGGCGTTCACTCCAAAATCTATGTGACTACTATCCTTTGGAGTTGGGAAGTACACAGCTGCGCAGTTGTTCACAGAGGCCTTAGGAAGATCCCCCAAACCATGAAATTGTTATACATGTTGGATTATTTTGGATTGATGTTTTGCATAAACTTGTATGGAAAATTTGTATAATTTTGATATTTTTAGTTGTCTTATTTAGGTTAGTGTGTATCAATTTTGATTTGCTACACAAAAATGAGAACCATCTCCAGTTACAAAATACACACACACACACACACATACACACAAATCCAACTCTTAAAAGACAAATAGATATTAATTTCAGTGAATTTTGCTTCTCCATGTAGTATCATTTGGGGACATGGTAATCATAGAAATTTGTCCCCCTCATGCAACTCCAGGAAAAATTCCAACATGCATCCTTCATTTTTGTTTTTTTCTTTTGCCTTATAGATTCTAAATATAAACATTATAAGCATCCTTAATTACAGTATAAGCAGTCAAACCCCAAACATTTATGTCTCACTTTCTACTCTGGGACAGTATACTAGGTAAACTGTGGCCAGGTGGAGATGAGAGCATGTTTTTCTTTTCTAGTCTGATCTAGAGCCTCATCATTTCATCACCCACAATATACAACTTTCTCCAAATGGATATCATTGTATCTGTTCAGCATGGGGAGAAATCTGCTACGAGCTATGGCAAGGGAAGACTTGTAGTGAAAGGAATTCAAATTGTTCCATGTGGAATGAATAGGATTTGAATTAGTGGAAATAAAAAATGTTTGGGCCAGAGCATGATCAAATCACAAGTTCAAAGGAAAGAATCTGCAAGATGTATGTATTAGTCTGTTTCTGTTGCTTATAACATAACTGAAGCTGGGTAATTTATAAAGAAATAAAATTTATTTCTTACAGTTTTGGAGCTGGGAAGTCCAAAGTCCTGAGAACACATCTGGTGGGGGCCTTCTCCTGGGTGGGAACACTCTAAAGGATCCCATAGTGAGCATGGTGTCATATGGCAAGAATGGGCTGAGCAAAAGAGAGCTAACCTACTCACTCAATCCCCTTATAAAGCCATCAGAACCACACCCATGACCACCCATTAAACCATCAACCCATTACTCCATGAATAGATCAATCCATTCATGAAGGGACAGTCCTTGAGATCCAATCACCTCTTAAAGGTTCCACCTTCCATCACCATCTTGGGGGTTAAGCTCCAACATGAGCTTGCGGGGACATTCAAACCATAGCAATGTGTTTATAAAACATTGAGAAAACTGCTGCTTGTCATGAACAGGTGTTTCATGTGAGAGAAAAGTAAAGTTAGATTTGGGTCAGATTTCAAACTGCCTTATATGTTGGGTTACTGCAGGTAATAGCAACAACTAAAATCTATTGAGTGCTTACTGTGTGTGCTGCAAACTGTTTTAGATACATGTTTCAAAGCATTTGAACCTCATGATTAATGTATGCAGGTAATAGCAACAACTAAAATCTATTGAGTGCTTACTGTGTGTGCTGCAAACTGTTTTAAATACATGTTTCAAAGCATTTGAACCTCATGATTAATGTACGAGTTACATATGATTATTATCCCCATTTTATAGATCAGGCAATCAGATCTCAACAATATTAATTAGCTGGCTAGTAAGTAACAAAATCAGGATTTTAGTAATGCAGGGCTATGGAAAGATTCAAAAGAAGAGTGTGACATAGGAATGTAAAATAGGGCTATCGCTATATTCATCAAGTAGAGATAATCAGAATGGGTTGGATGGAGAAAGGCAGAAAGGCTGCTTGGGAGGCAGACTCAGGAGCCTAGGACTGAATGAGGGACAAAGCTATGTTAGAATGTGGAAGTGATAAAGAAAGAGGACTCAGACATAATCCAAGGTTTCACCTGGGAGAACTGTGGAAGAAATTAGAAAAAAGGGGGATAGAGGGCTGTAGGAGGGAGAAGCTTTGAAGGCAAGACTGCTAATAATAGTGGTAATCATGGTAGTATTAAATCTGAAAACATTAATGAATAACAGAAATCAAAGAAGGACATCAAATAATGGTAAATGCTATAGTAGTTGAACAGAGCTCTTGATACATTGATTTTAGATGACTGGTGTTCTTTAATGACCAAATTTTCCCACTACTGTGATAAATAATTGTGAAATGACTTAAGGAGTCACCATCATTTTATTTCATGTAATGTATGTGTGTGTGTGTATATCTTTTTACACCTCTGCCTCAAAACCTTTTGCCCATAGAATGTTCCTGTATAGAATTACAGTTCTGACTCCAGTGCTCATATCATATCATACTCTTTATGTGTTGCTATGATAGCATTCACCAGGTTGTGTCGTAAAAGTTTTTAACATGTTTGCATGTCCATTAAACGCTAAGCTCTTTACCAATAGGGGTTGTGTCTTAATCATCTCTATNGAGAGAAAAGTAAAGTTAGATTTGGGTCAGATTTCAAACTGCCTTATATGTTGGGTTACTGCAGGTAATAGCAACAACTAAAATCTATTGAGTGCTTACTGTGTGTGCTGCAAACTGTTTTAAATACATGTTTCAAAGCATTTGAACCTCATGATTAATGTACGAGTTACATATGATTATTATCCCCATTTTATAGATCAGGCAATCAGATCTCAACAATATTAATTAGCTGGCTAGTAAGTAACAAAATCAGGATTTTAGTAATGCAGGGCTATGGAAAGATTCAAAAGAAGAGTGTGACATAGGAATGTAAAATAGGGCTATCGCTATATTCATCAAGTAGAGATAATCAGAATGGGTTGGATGGAGAAAGGCAGAAAGGCTGCTTGGGAGGCAGACTCAGGAGCCTAGGACTGAATGAGGGACAAAGCTATGTTAGAATGTGGAAGTGATAAAGAAAGAGGACTCAGACATAATCCAAGGTTTCACCTGGGAGAACTGTGGAAGAAATTAGAAAAAAGGGGGATAGAGGGCTGTAGGAGGGAGAAGCTTTGAAGGCAAGACTGCTAATAATAGTGGTAATCATGGTAGTATTAAATCTGAAAACATTAATGAATAACAGAAATCAAAGAAGGACATCAAATAATGGTAAATGCTATAGTAGTTGAACAGAGCTCTTGATACATTGATTTTAGATGACTGGTGTTCTTTAATGACCAAATTTTCCCACTACTGTGATAAATAATTGTGAAATGACTTAAGGAGTCACCATCATTTTATTTCATGTAATGTATGTGTGTGTGTGTATATCTTTTTACACCTCTGCCTCAAAACCTTTTGCCCATAGAATGTTCCTGTATAGAATTACAGTTCTGACTCCAGTGCTCATATCATATCACACTCTTTATGTGTTGCTGTGATAGCATTCACCAGGTTGTGTCGTAAAAGTTTTTAACATGCTTGCATGTCCATTAAACGCTAAGCTCTTTACCAATAGGGGTTGTGTCTTAATCATCTCTATATTTCTAGCACAAATCTGAGCAACAGTATGTGTACAGTAAGTGCTCATTTAATGATGATTCTTTTTATAACTCAGGTAAAATGGATTCCGAAGAAGTCTACCTTGTAACTTATTTGTTAAATTAGATTCAATTTCCTATGGCTAGAAATTGTGTCCCCAAAATGAAATGACTCATAAAGAGACGAATATGGTGATGTTGTGACAGAGGTGGAATTGGGGATACTCCTAAGTGCTATATAAAGTTCAAAGAAGGGATAAAGCAGCGTAGATCAAATTAGAATCCTGAAGGTTTTGTTCATTGTGTTACTTAGGGTAATGTTTTCTGCTGTAACAATTAAATCTTAAAATAATCAGTGATTTAATAAAAGCTTATTTCTTGCACATAAATGGTCCAATATGGATGTTTCTAGTTGGTCATTGGCCTTCCACATGATCTTTCTGGAACAGAGAATCCCTTCATCTTGTAACTCTCTTCTGTTCCAGGGCCTCCTGCTCAGCTACATTTAGCTTGTTGACAGCAAACAAAAGAGGGCAAATGAGACAAACTCATTTCCTTTCCCCTTATCCCCAAAATAACAAGCATTATTCCACTCAATTTCTATCAGTAAAAACTAACCACATGACCATGTCAACTGAAAAGGGAGGATGGGGATTCTAGTCTAGCTGTGTGCATTGGAGGAAGAGTGAATGCCTTTGGTGAAGAACTGACCAGTCCCCACCAGTTCTGATCCCATTCTTAGAATACCCTCATTCCCTCTCTAAGAAGACAACCCCAAATTCCATCAAATAAATGAGCCCAATGTGGAATCTAGAACAACTGGGTGAGATGCAGTTCTCTCTCTGGGACCCAGATATGGCTCTTCATGTTCTGTTGTCTTAGGACCTAAAGGCAAGTCACCTATGTGGCCTCCCACAGCCACTTCTGCCATCTAGCAAAAAATGGTGGGGCAGACAGAGGGTAACTACAATGAAAGTTCCTATGTAGAACCCACCAATGAGAAACTCATAGCATTTTGACTGTCATTATTATTTCAATAATAATAAAATCCAGCTGGGCAGGCACTGTGCAATACCTTTGCCCTGTCAGTAGGAAATCCCTCACGGTCCCTCACGACACCCTCTGGGAGATTCTGTGCCTTTATTTATTGTTCTCCTTATTCCCCATTGCCCTTGATCTTCGGGAACTTCTTCCATATTCTCTTTGACCACATGTGAAGACAGTGTTAGACATTATGCTCTCTGAAGGTGTTAGATAGTATGCCCAGTTGTCTGATTCTTTAAGTTTGGGTTTCTTTTGTAGGGCCCCATAAAACCCCAAAGGAGACATTCCCTAAAACATGGCGCCTTTCCGGCTTCTCTTCCGGGTCCTAACATTCCCGCTGGCACCAAAGTATGGCCTATCAAAATCATCACCCGCCCTTCCAACCAATCAGCCACCACCCCGCGTACTAACCACCCTCTCCTGGAACTCAGCTCTCTATAAATGTATGCTTCACCCTC
>NW_007727875.1:17564-19237 GCF_000696425.1 Galeopterus variegatus | reverse complement strand
AGCGCCGCCACGTCTGGGACGCGGCCCAAGCTCATGCAGATGAAACCCATTGCACTAACCCTGCCTTCCCAACAGGCCCACATTCAGTTCTCGAACAGGATCCCCATTGGGATTATAATACAAACCAGGGTATCCAGGCCCGAGACCAATTTGCCTCCTGCCTAACTGTGGGTCTTAAAAGGGCTGCCCACAATGTTGTCAATTTCCAAAAGGTCCAAGAAATCCTCCAAAAAAAGGAAGAAACTCCCTCCGAGTTCCTCAATCGACTAACTCAGGCTCTCCAACAATACACCAACCTAGATCCCACCTCAGAGGATGGATACCATGTCCTCATGACATACTTTTTGGCCCAATCCTACCCGACATTAGGGCTAAGTTAAAAAAACTAGAACAGGGTCTCGCTACCCCACAGACTGAGATTCTATCAGTGGCCTTTAAAGTCTTCCATAATAGAGAGGAGGAAAAAGAACGACAAAACCAAAAGGCTGACCTGGCCAATTTTCAAATGTTGGCCCAAATAATAAAACTGTCTCCTGGACNGCTTCCCCCTCGTCACCTTTAGCGGACTCCCCCCTTCAATGTCTTATAAAAAACCTCAACAGCTTCTTTTAAAGCTCTGCACACAAGAGTGGCCCCAATACCAATTAGATAATAAAAACAAATGGCCACCAGAAGGCACACTAGACCCTGATATTCTCCGAGATTTGTTTAACCTCGGCCAGCGCCAGAGAAAATGGAAGGAGATTCCCTATGTTGAAGCTTTCTGCCTACTTGCCCCAAATCCCTCCCTCTGTCTTACGTATTCTCCCTCCCAGGTTCTCCTCGCTTCCAAAACCCCTCTGTCCTCACCGCCTCCATCATTCCCTACTTCTGATGGTTTTGACCCTGCAGATGAACCTCCTCTGTACAGACCCCCTCCTCCTGTAGTTCCGTCTGCCCCCAAATCCCCACAACCCACTCCACTGCCATCTTCTTCCACCCCGCCATTTTATTCCTCACCAGCTCCACCGCCATCTTCTGCCACACCTAACCCTTCCACTCTTCCTCCCCCTCTTAGCCCCCCCATTACTCATTCTTGGGGACACCCCCCATCCTCCACTGTGGCTCCTCTCCCTGAAGTAGCTGGTGCTGAAGGGGTTGTTAGGGTACATGTTCCCTTTTCACTAACGGACCTTACTCAATTAGAGAAAAAATTAGGATCATTTACCACCGATCCCACCACTTATATTAAAGAACTCCAATGGGTTCTCCAGGCCTACAGCCTCACCCACCATGACATTTACATGTTACCAGCTAACACCCTCCTTCCTGAAGAGCGCCGCCGCGTCTGGGACGCAGCCCAAGCTCATGCAGATGAAACCCATTGCACTAACCCTGCCTTCCCAACAGGCCCACACTCAGTTCCTGAACAGGATCCCCATTGGGATTATAATACAAACCAGGGTATCCAGGCCCAAGACCAATTTGCCTCCTGCCTAATTGCAGGTCTTAAAAGGGCTGCCCACAAAGTTGTCAATTTCCAAAAGGTCCAAGAAATCCTCCAAAAAAAGGAAGAAACTCCCTCCGAGTTCCTCAATCGACTAACTCAGGCTCTCCAATAATACACCAACCTAGATCCCACCTCAGAGGATGGACGCCATGTCCTCATGACATACTTTTTGGCCCAATCCTAC
>NW_007727875.1:14160-15598 GCF_000696425.1 Galeopterus variegatus | reverse complement strand
AATGTATGCTTCACCCTCAAATAAAGCGGAACTTCTCCGGTGAACTGTCAGCTCGGGTCCTATCATTCTTTCATCTTTAAAACTCAGTTTATTATTATTATTATTTTTTGTCTTTTTGTCTCTTTTTTCGGGACCGGCAACGGATCGCAACCCTCAGTGTTGCGCCCATACCGGACCGGGACCGGCAACGGGATCGCAACCCTTGGTGTTGTCCCCACTCCTCGCTCAGCCAGTGAGCGGCCGGTCTGTATGTGGGATCCGAACCCTCGGCGGGAGCGCCGCCGCGCTTCCCAAGCAGCGCACTGTAGCAGTGCGCCACCGGGCCAGCCCTAAAACTCAGTTTATTTTTATTGTTGTTCAGGTTTGTTTGTTTGTTTGTTTATGGCTATGTAAGTCCCACAAATATTTGATAAGTTTTTTTTAACTATTTTGTTTCATTTAGTTCTACATGNCCCCCGAACCACAAGATCCTTTAACTCCTAAGTGGGAGGGTCCTTACCCAGTCATTCTCTGTACCTCCACAGCTGCCAAACTTTCTTTAGCAAACAACCAAGTAACTCCATGGATCCACATTTCCAGGTTAAAACCCTGCCCTCAAGGCTCACGGATGAATCTCATGGAACCTACAAGTGGGCCTGAAATCCAGACCAAGCCCTCTCAAGAAAGCTATTCCTGCACTCCTCATCCTACCAACCCCCTCAAACTCCATCTATCCCGACCTTCAGTCCTCCCACCCATACGTGGAAGTGAATTCCCTTCTTAGTGTCTTTCTACTTTCCTTATTGCCCCTAAAGGGCACTCCCAACCCCTCCTACATTTGGAAATTAAACTTATACAGACAGTTAAAGACATCAACACTATCGCAGGGCACTAGACTTTCTCACCGCCAAAAAGGGAGGCACATGCATCTTCCTTGGAGAGGAATGTTGTTATTATGTCAATGAATCAGGCCTAGTTGAAACTAACATCATCAAACTCACTGATCTGGCCTCTAGCCTCTGGGCCAGGTCCAACTCTAACCACTTTTCTTCCTTTCTCCAAAATCCTCTCCTAACCTGGGTATGGCCTGTCGTAGGACCTCTATTTTAGTAGCCTGCCTCTTTTTACCCTGCATTCCAAGCCTTTTAACCAGCTTTTACTTAGAAATTACCAGCTGTTGTCCATGGAGGACCCCTCTCACTCCTCTGCAGAATGCCTGACGCACTGAAGTCACCGATGGCTAACCACCATAGCTGCAGATGCCTGGATGATCTCTCCCGCAACCTTTTGCACCCACTGGACACAGCAGATGGCTGACTTATGGCTCCAAGGGACCTTCATGGATTTCTCCCTCCTTGAAATCACCCTATTTACCACTCTCCTTTGGGGTATAATAAAGGGCTTCCTTCTCCTCCCTGTTCCTCCCCCCTCAACGCCCCTCTCCAGCAGGAAGTAGCTC
>NW_007727875.1:9114-13160 GCF_000696425.1 Galeopterus variegatus | reverse complement strand
TAAAACTCAGTTTATTTTTATTGTTGTTCAGGTTTGTTTGTTTGTTTGTTTATGGCTATGTAAGTCCCACAAATATTTGATAAGTTTTTTTTAACTATTTTGTTTCATTTAGTTCTACATGCCAGTAACTAGATCCAAAGCTCCTTCCTTTATTTATTGCTTTATTTCTTTGCCTCCTTCCTTATCCCTATGCCTCTCTCTTTCTTGACTTAATCACTTGTGTGGGGAGATTGTCTGGTTAACCATGGCTGCAAGGCTGAGATACCTTAGTCAACTAAAAAGTCTTATTGGGCCTTTAATGCTTAAAGCTTTGTTCAAATGTCTTACCATTTGGAAGTCCATAAATTTTATTTTTAACTAGTTAAGGCTATTGGCTCTATTTTCTTTCATCTCTTCCCCCAGATAAGCTGGCTCTTGCCTGAACTTGTGTCTTTCCTATCTTACCTTGCCCAAAACAGCACATAGTAGCCTATAACATTGTGACATATTCAGACAAAAGTTATAATCTCAGGAGGCATATATTCTGTCTTCCAGATTGTAATAGTTTTACCAAATATATTCCATATATAATGTGGGTTTCCAACTGCTCAGCCTGCTGTACCTTTTTTCCTGACTCTCACTACCTGACTTCAAAGCCAATGTCACATATTTTATATTTGTTGTTGCAGCAGAACCCTATTTTTGGTTAGAATTTGTTTTAATTGGGGTGAGTAATGTTAGTTGTTATAACAAAAATCTACAAAATTTCAGTGACTTAAAGGTTTCTTTCTTGCTACTCCACAGTCCTGCCAACCAGATGTTTCACTTCTTCATAAGAATATTCCACTACAGCGGAATCAAGCTGCCTTTTGTCCATGTGTCTTTGAGTTCCACTGACATTTCTCCTTCCTGAGATTACTTGCACCTTCCTTTCAGCTAAATTATATCCTAGAGGGTGGAGGTTCTTGCTACCCAATGTTCCATGGTAGTCTTAGACACATTGATGCAGGTTTGAGAGAGGATTGGGTGAAGTAGCAACTCTATATCTCTGGAAGGTCTTAACATGTTTAAACCCAAGCTCTCTGAAGATGGACATAAAAATCTCATACTCTCCCACTTCCTTTTCCTACTTGCTCCAACACTTCGAAGTAAGAGGTGGATTAATTACTACACATTCCATTATTTTTTTCTCTACAGAATAATGTCTTGACTGAAGAAAGCATATGAACTTAAGAGGGGAGAGAGAAGAAAGAAAGGAAAACAATGGATAAAAGCATATCTCACTTGCCTGACCCCTTAACCAGACTTCAGGCTGCTTTCCAACAGGCTTTACAATGAAACTCCAGTGCTGGACATGGTGATTTGCCGAGTGTGTGCTTAATGCATTTTCCTTGATGTGTGGTGAGGAGCACAGGCTCTGAAGTCAGATTGTCACTGTTTAAATCCCTACTCTGCCAGTTGCTACGAACCTTGATTGAGTTACTTAATCTTTCTGTGCCTCAGTCTCATCATCTGAAAAATTGGAAAAATAAGAATGCAGAGATCATAGGGCTGTTGTGTCAGCCTTAACTGAGATAATAAATGTAAGTGGCTTAAAATAATACTGGGACCTACAATATGCTTTCAATAAATATCAGTAACAATTTTAATATATAGCATAGCATCATGAGTGAGAGTGGGACTCTGAAGCCAGGCTAACTGGCTTCCAATTCCTATTCTACTCATTCTTCTAATTTTTCCAGGTGACATTAATTTCTTTATGCCAATTTCTACATGTAAAACATCCAACAAACAATATTATTATTGAATGACTATATAAATGAACTATTCAAAAGGTATCATGTTTCCAAGGAAAGTAGTTAAAACAATGCTAATTCCTACAACTGGTTTTGGTTTGTGGTCTTGTTTCTCACATTAGTATTAATAGCAAAGACTCTATTAGATGTACCTAGTTTGTAAACCAAAGGACAGGTCTATATCTTATCTTTCTTGTCCATTATACCCTCCCCCCATACACGTAATTCAAATGATGCAAAATCACAATGTCAGGAGGAGCCCATATTAATATATCTCATAATTGAAACACAGCAACTATTTCCCTAATTAGGCAACTCTTACAAGTATTTGGGAAAGGGATGAATTGATATCATCTGACAGAGAAGGAAGAATAATATTTAAGTGATTTGTTGTTTCACCTCTTACATTACCCAGGAGAAATAATAAAGTAAAATAATATTTTAGGGAACAGCATGTCAGTTTCTAATATGAAAAAAATTCGACAATTTATTGCTGTTTGCAGTAGTGGTTCATAGTTTCTGACAGTATAAACTTGCTTAAAGAAAAGAAAATATACTGCCACCCACATTTTGTCTGGAGTTAATATGTATTTTTCCACTTGTCAGAGTGTGGGAGGCTCTCTGTTTATGTAATTACAGCTTTCAAAAGTCGCTTAAATAGACATGAGCAAAGAAGTGAAATTGCATGTGGAATATCCGGATGACACGGAATCTGTCGGGTCTATGGGATTTTTCTTAGAAAAACTGAGATGTTTTTCAGCTCTCACTTGGATGAAACTGTTCTTTGCAGGAGCTTCAGAAACAGCTTTTTGATGTTTGCTGACAATTCTGACAATGGTCCTGATGAATTATCTGTACTAAATATGCTTCCCAAACCAACTGACTCCACTTCTGTCAAGGAGATTTGGAAGAAAACAATGAGCTACATCTTTCCCTGCAGCCTAGGGCTTGGTACATCCAAGGAGATCAGGAGGAGGAAGGCAAACCCTAATCAAACTTGATACCTTTCTTCTTCTTTTCCTAGCAAACTATCTTTCTAGCAGACTATCTTTGTATCAAATTAAGAACTTAAGAATTAGATTTGAGTGTGAGTGAAGAATGTGAGACCAAGAAGAAATCGGACTTGTTTTGGGGAAGGGCAAGCACACACCTTTACTTTCATCAGTTTTTTTTGAAGACGTGAAAAATAATTGTACATGCCTTCCTCAATATTCTTTCTGTTTCCAACTCACAATCCATATTTAAAAAATTATTTTAATTTATTTTTATTTCTAAATAACTTTACTTATGTAAAATTGATTTATACTAAATTGCACGTTTTAAAATTGTACTATTTAAATTAGCATATGTATATGCCAATGAAGCCATCATCAAAATCAAGAAATAAATATATCTATCACATCCAAAAGTTTACTTGGGCCCCTTTTTAATCTCTCTCTCCCACCCATCCCTGCCTTTCTGCCCCATCACTCCTTACCACAACCATCCCATCCCCTGGCAACCTACAGATCTGCTTTCTGTTTCTACAGATTGGTTCACATTTTCTAGAACTTTATAAAATGGAATCATACAAAATGTCTTTTTTTTAAAGAATTTTTTCACTCAACATAATTATTTTGAAATGCATCTACCTTGTGTGTACAATTTCAATTCACATTTCCTCAATGACTTATAATGTTGAACATCTTTTCATGTGCTTATTTGCCAACCATATATCTGTTCAAATCTTTTGCCCATTTTTTATTGAGTTGTTTGTTTTCTTAATATGTATGTTTATTATCTATTTTCATATACATTATCCTATTTTTAAAAATTAACATCCAGTAATGTTGACTTTTTGGTGTACAGTTCTGTGAACATTAATGCATATGTAATTTTTATGTAACTGCCATCACAATCAAAATTCAAATCAATTCCATCACCTCAAAAAACTCTCTCTACCTGCTTTGTAGTAATATCCTGCCCTATCCCATCCTTTGTTCTTCTCTCTATCATATGTTTTTGTCTTTTCAAAAATGTGACGTAGACTGGCTTCTCTTACTCAGCATAATGCCTTTGACATTCATCCAAGTTGTCGTCTATCCATTGTTTGCTACTTTTTATTGCTGAGTAGTAGTATATGGTACGAATGTATAACAGTTTGTTTTTCCATTACCCAATGAAGGACATTTGAGTTGTTTCTAGTTTCTGGTGATCATGAATACTTTTGTGTACAGGATTAGTGGGACCATAAGTTTTCATTTCTTTTTTTTTTTTTTTTTTGAAGATCAA
>NW_007727875.1:2849-9007 GCF_000696425.1 Galeopterus variegatus | reverse complement strand
AAATTAACATCCAGTAATGTTGACTTTTTGGTGTACAGTTCTGTGAACATTAATGCATATGTAATTTTTATGTAACTGCCATCACAATCAAAATTCAAATCAATTCCATCACCTCAAAAAACTCTCTCTACCTGCTTTGTAGTAATATCCTGCCCTATCCCATCCTTTGTTCTTCTCTCTATCATATGTTTTTGTCTTTTCAAAAATGTGACGTAGACTGGCTTCTCTTACTCAGCATAATGCCTTTGACATTCATCCAAGTTGTCGTCTATCCATTGTTTGCTACTTTTTATTGCTGAGTAGTAGTATATGGTACGAATGTATAACAGTTTGTTTTTCCATTACCCAATGAAGGACATTTGAGTTGTTTCTAGTTTCTGGTGATCATGAATACTTTTGTGTACAGGATTAGTGGGACCATAAGTTTTCATTTCTTTTTTTTTTTTTTTTTTGAAGATCAAAATGTTTAATTACATCTCATACATAGTTTTTGTAGACATTTTTGAAAATGAAGAATAATACAATTATGAAATTAGAACAATATCAGCCAGAGTAATCACCATTAAAGTTTTGGTGCATTTACTCCCCCATATTTATCCTTCAATTTACTTTTTTTGTTTTAAATTTTTTTTATTTTGAGAAATTTATGACATATATAGAAGCACTAAATATCTCTATCAATCTGAAAAAATAACTGTTAATGTACTGTGATAATTGCTTGGAGTTTCTTTTTATTATTATTAATTTTTTATTTACTATTAGCATATTCATTCTTACAAATTGTGATATTTCTTTATGCACTTTTCCCAACCTATCACTTCCCAAAACCCCTCCCTTCTTCCTTCCCATCTCTAATGTCCTTAGGTTTGTTCTCTCCTTCTGAAAGTTCAACATATTGTCAGGTCTGCCACCGGCTGACCTGAACAGCCCTTGCCTTGCTATCAGTCCCTCCCTTGGTGTCCCTTCTGGTGGGTGGGCGGATTGCCCAGATTCCTGTTGGGAGGAGATGGGGGAAGAGAGCCATGAAGAGAGGTGAGCACAGCCACCGGCCCCAACCAGCCCATTAAAGAACACTCAGACGCAGCGAGGGTTCTGTCAAGCAGTTCTGTTTATTATCACACAAGCACTTGCTTTTAAAGGCAAATGGGGAAGGGAGGTTTTTACATCCTCCAATCAGCTTAAAGGTTACGAGAGCATGCGTCCTGTCTCAATGCCTAGCTATTGCAACCACACAATGTTCACGAGTGCGGAGGTGCGTATTTGGCCAATAAGGGCTAAGGCAAGGTTCCCGCAGACACTCCCACCCTACTTCCTCCCGGCGCCATCTTAGGCTGCCACGTTAGTACGCCCTTGTGGGCCCATAATGGCACCGCTTGTAATGTCACTTAAGGTGGTGTTAGTTTTTAAGGCCTGACATCTCCCCCCTTTTTGTTTTAATAAGGCATCTGGAGGCAGCTAACCTTCCCAGCCTCGCCTCCATTCCCTCTGGTGGCTGTGGCTGTCTTCGGTTGTTTCCCTCTGGAAATCTTACCCATCATTGACTATCCAGCCAAGTGGGGGCAGGGCAGAGCCTTAGAGATTGGCGTTGTTTTTTGAAGGGCCATATTGACCCAGAGGCTGTCAGGGCTTTCATTATAGGCCACCTCCTCTACCACCTGGGTGAGCATTACGAGAGAAGTGGTGTTGCGCCTTATAAGGGACACAACCTGGTGAATGGCGTAAGGCCCCAAGATGATTAAGACAAGGAAAATGGCTAGGGAGCCTGCCAGGGTGGACAGCAAGGTGGTGAGCCATGGAGAACTTGAAAACCAGCTTTGGAAGCAGTTAGTGTTGGCTTCTTGCTCTTTTTTGCACTTTTCTAGCCCTTCTCTAAGCATAGCTAGGGAATCTTTGACCACTCCAGAGTGGTCGGCATAGAAGCAACACTCTTCTTTGAGGGCATCACATAGCCCTCCTTGTTGTAGAAATAGCAGATCCAATCCACGTCAGTTCTGTAGCGGCTTGTATGACCTCCCAGGTTTGGTTGGCTGGCTCGTGGGGACCTCCCCTGGTGGCAGAGGCCCTTGTCCTTGTTGACCAGAGGAGGGTGGCCACTTGGAGCATCCACAAATGGTTCACAATGCAGTCTGAAACATACAAACAATAAATTCCTCAGGGTCCTCAGTACCCTGGGTGTCTGGCAAGAACTTAAGATTTTTGGCTTGGACCCATATAGGGGTTGACTCACTGAGGCGGAAGACACAACCAGACCCTAGACCCATAGTTAGCAATGGGTCAGGGCCCCTCCACTGGCCTGTTAAGGGGTCTTTCCACCACACTTGGACTTCCGGGCATGGTGGTTGAGCTGACCAGTATTTCTGGAAGGCAGACAGGGGTTCATTTTTGGAAAAATTTAGGATGTTTAAAGTTAGGAGTGCCTGTCCCAACTGCTGATGAGGGCTGGTGACTCCCCCTTTTTGTTTTAATAATTGAATTTTTAGGCATTGCTGATGCTGTTCAACAATGACTTGTCCTTAGGGGTTATAGGGAATTCCTGTAGTATAATGTTCCATTGTATTAAGAATTCTTGTAAGGCTTTGCTAGAAAAACAAGCCCCATTATCTGTTTTAATTTGTGCTGGCAGCCCTAAGGCGGCAAAACACTGCAGCAGGTGATTTTTTGCATGCTTGGCAGCTTCACCTGTGTGTGCTGTGGCCCAACACGCGTGTGAATAGGTGTCAACGGACACAAAAACATATTTGAGTTTCCCAAAAGGCAGGAAATGAGTTATATCAGATTGCCAAAGCACATTAGGCTTGAGGATTGACCCCTGGCGGTTGTAAGGGGGGTACTTGCAGATAAGGAAGGCATGACTTGCATGTGTGTACAATCCTTTTTAGCTGTGAAATAGGTATATTTGGAAACCTGGCATGTAAACCTCACCAGTTTACATGATTTAAAGTGTACAGTTGGCTGGCACTATCTATTGTATATATTTTAGAGCAGTGAGAGGCAAGAGTGTCTGACTGGGCATTTCCAGTGGCTAGAAATCCTGGCATCCCTTGATGATCCCGAAGGTGTTGAACAAAAATAGGGTTACTGCAGCCTTGTAAGGTACTCCTTACTTGTATCATAAGGGAGGAGATAGGATTGCAATCTAAGAGAATGTGGGCTCCCGGAAGCCCAGGGAGAAGATTGGCTGCATATAAGCTGTCTGTAAAAAGGTTAATGGGGTCTGGCACCTTTTGCAGGGCATGGAGTATAGCGAGCAGCTCTTTGTATTGTGCCAACTCATCTAGGGGTGAAAATGAGTAGCGGGGGCCACCTGTGATGTGGAGTGTGGGGGTTTGTAAGTAATTACAGCAGCCCCTGATTTGCCACCATCTATGAAGACATTGTAGGCATCTACCAGGGGTTTGGTGACAAAAAGCTGTGGGTTAGTCCATGACAGCTCTTTGAAGGTGGAGACCCATTTATTGTTGCCATAGTGGCAATCAACAACCCCGAGATACCCTTCTAGAGCCAGTGCCAGCTGGTTTTGATATTGAGCTAACCATGTAAAATCTGCCAAGCAGAAGGAGACGACAATTTTCTGTGGTTCCTTTGCGAAACATCTTAGAGAGAATTCCCTTCCTTTCATTATTAGGTCAGCGGCTTGGTTCAGAGTGGTGTACACCCGGGGGGCCCCTCCTAGGGATAAGTGTACCCATTGGAGTAGCTCCCCCCTTTGGGTTAGGGCAGCCATGTACGTGGTGTTAGTGGCTATGAGCCATAACTCTATAGGGAACTCAGGGTCATAGTGTTTCAACTGGGCGCTGTTTAGGAGATCTTGGACCGACTTTAAAAGCTGACAGCACTCAGGCGGAAGCATGAAGGGGGTGCTGGGGTCAGAAGCATGCAACAGGGCAAACAGGGGAACGAGCTGGCCGGTGGAAAGGGGGATCCATGAGCGTAGCCAATTTATTTCGCCTTGAAGCTTTTGTAATTGAGGGAGAGTATATGAGTTTGAGATGGTGAGCTGAGGCTTTAATAGGCTAGCCTTTTCTAAAGTTAAAAGTGTGCCCAGAATTTTAAACAGGGGTATGGTCTAGACCTTATTGGCTGACACCTGTAACCCCCATTTAGTCAAGCAGGAGAGAGTTAAGCTGAGCACCTGAGATAAGTCCATGGGCGCTGGTGACCCAAGAATTATGTCATCCATGTAAAGATAAAGAACTACATTTGGCAGCTGTTTTACAGGATTAAGCAACTGAGAGACAAACATTTGGCAAAATGGGGGACTATTAGCCATGCCTTGGGGAAGCACCACCCACTCAAACCGCCGATCGGGACACTGAAAGTTTACGGAGGGGATAGAAAAGGCAAACTTTTCACAATCATTCGGGTGCAGTGGAATGGAGAAAAAGCAGTCCTTGATATCTATAGTTACTAGGTATAAGTTGCTTGGTATAGCGGGGGTCCATGGCAGTCCTCTCTGTGGCGTGCCCTGAAGGATCATTCTTTTATTGACCTCTCTAAGGTCTTGTAGCATTCTCCACTTTCCAGAGGCCTTTTTAATTACAAATACTGGAGTATTCCAGGGGCTAGTGGATGGGCGAATATGCCCTGCTTGGAGCTGCTCATCAACAATTTGTTGTAGGGCCTGCAATTTATTATCAGGAAGTGGCCACTGCTCTACCCAAACTGGGGGCCCATTTACCCAATGGATGGGGGGCACCAGGGGAGCAGTGGCCTCTAGGATTGGGGGTGACCGGCCATCTGTTTATGAGGAGTTTCTGGGAACTTGACTCTGGGAAGAGGCAGATTGTTTCTTAGGTCCCGAGAAGTGGGATCTCCCCTATAGTTTGGAAAACAGGGGAGATTAAACTGTTGCTGATACTCCTCCTCATCTAGGATATCTTCATAAAGGGCCTTATGGTCAGTGGCAATGAAAGTGTCTGCTTGGCCTAGAACATCTTGGCCTAACAGGTTGGCCGCCAATCCGGCAGCAATGAGAGGTTTTACTTCCCCTTTTGTGCCATCAGCATCTTCCCAGTGAAGGATTTCATGGGTTTCCCACGTTGGGGTTTTTCCCCCTACCCCCAAAATTTGGGGGTCTGGAACTAACTTCCAGCTTGAAGGGACTTCTTCCTGTCTAAGTACTGTTTGATCCGCCCCCATGTCAACAAGGCCTTGAATTTTAAGATTCATTTTTGGTCTTAAACCAAGTACTATAGGTATAGTCCAATGAGCCTGGGGTACTGGCCGCCTGGTAGGGCATGGAGGTGCTGGCTTTGTATGCCCTTGGGGTGATGGGGCTGGGGATTGCCCCTCCTCTAGCTTAAAGGCTTTCTGTCCTTGTCAAACTTAGACCAGCACTCATGCTTCCAATGAAGCCCCTTACCGCACCTAGGGCACTGTGTAGAGGGAAGGTTTTTATTTTTCTGGTTGGGACAATCCCTTTTGAAATGACCTTGTTCCCCACAGCCATAACATTGACCCCTATGGGAGGGTTGGCTGGGGCTCTCCTTAGGGATCCTGACACTAAGAGCCTGGGTCATAGCACCTGCAAGGGTTTCTGCTTGAGCTTGTAGAGCAGAAATTAAGGTCGTGGTGTGTTGTTGGTAGCTTCCAACATCTCTACTGGCAATGACCCACTTTTCCATAGAACGATCTTTGAGCCCGGCACAGGCAAGCTCATGGTCGACAGTCACGCTGTCCCACACAAGCATTTTTACAAACTGGTCCCAGAGAGGACCTGGGGGAAACTTTCTCTGTATGCTTTGTTCCACTTGAACTATGAAAGAGGGCAGGTCCTCGGAGGGTCGCTGGGTGACCCTGGCCATTGCGGGCTCACTGGGCCCTTCAGCTAACTTTTTCCATGTGGCTAATGCTGTTGCCCTAACCTGGTCCTGGTAGGGGGCTGGGATAGCAGCCTGTTGGATTCCAGTATTAAATTCATCTGCTGTTCCAGACAGCATGCCGAAGCTGATAGGGATGGTTGGGTTGGCTGCTTGGTTTATCTCCGCCTGCACATGGCACTCTTCTTCAAAGAAGGCACAGAATTTGATAAACAAATTTGGAGAGAGGACAACCTTACAAAGCATTTTCCAATCTTGGATTGTGCAGGGTTGGTGCACTAAGCCCTGGAGGATGGTTTCTGCCCCTGGGGAATTGGGCCATCCTCTGCGACAGCCTTT
>NW_007727875.1:0-1849 GCF_000696425.1 Galeopterus variegatus | reverse complement strand
CATTCTCCACTTTCCAGAGGCCTTTTTGATTACAAATACTGGAGTATTCCAGGGGCTAGTGGATGGGCGAATATGCCCTGCTTGGAGCAGCTCATCGACAATTTGTTGTATGGCCTGCAATTTATTATCAGCCACTGCTCTACCCAAACTGGCGGCCCATTTACCCAACAGATGGGGGGCACCAAGGGAGCAGTGGCCTCTAGGATTGGGGGTGACCGGCCATCTGTTTATGAGGGGTTTCCGGGAACTTGACCCGAGAGGCAGATGGTTTCTTAGGTCCCGAAAAATGGGGTCCCCCTATAGTTTGGGAAACAGGGAGATTAAACTGTTGCTGATACTCCTCCTCATCTAGGATATCTTCATAAAGGGCCTTATGGTCAGTGGCAATGAAAGCATCTGCTTGGCCTAGAACATCTTGGCCTAACAGGTTGGCCGCCAACCCGGCAGCAATGAGAGGTTTTACTTTCCCTTTTGTGCCATCAGCATCTTCCCAGTGAAGGATTTCATGGGTTTCCCACGTTGGGGTTTTTCACCTACCCCCAAAATTTGGGGGTCTGGAACTAACTTCCAGCTTGAAGGGACTTCTTCCTGTCTAAGTACTGTTTGATCCGCCCCCATGTCAACAAGGCCTTGAATTTTAAGATTCATTTTTGGTCTTAAACCAAGTACTATAGGTATAGTCCAATGAGCCTGGGGTACTGGCCGCCTGGTAGGGCATGGAGGTGCTGGCTTTGTATGCCCTTGGGGTGATGGGGCTGGGGATTGCCCCTCCTCTAGCTTAAAGGCTTTCTGTCCTTGTCAAACTTAGACCAGCACTCATGCTTCCAATGAAGCCCCTTACCGCACCTAGGGCACTGTGTAGAGGGAAGGTTTTTATTTTTCTGGTTGGGACAATCCCTTTTGAAATGACCTTGTTCCCCACAGCCATAACATTGACCCCTATGGGAGGGTTGGCTGGGGCTCTCCTTAGGGATCCTGACACTAAGAGCCTGGGTCATAGCACCTGCAAGGGTTTCTGCTTGAGCTTGTAGAGCAGAAATTAAGGTCGTGGTGTGTTGTTGGTAGCTTCCAACATCTCTACTGGCAATGACCCACTTTTCCATAGAACGATCTTTGAGCCCGGCACAGGCAAGCTCATGGTCGACAGTCACGCTGTCCCACACAAGCATTTTTACAAACTGGTCCCAGAGAGGACCTGGGGGAAACTTTCTCTGTATGCTTTGTTCCACTTGAACTATGAAAGAGGGCAGGTCCTCGGAGGGTCGCTGGGTGACCCTGGCCATTGCGGGCTCACTGGGCCCTTCAGCTAACTTTTTCCATGTGGCTAATGCTGTTGCCCTAACCTGGTCCTGGTAGGGGGCTGGGATAGCAGCCTGTTGGATTCCAGTATTAAATTCATCTGCTGTTCCAGACAGCATGCCGAAGCTGATAGGGATGGTTGGGTTGGCTGCTTGGTTTATCTCCGCCTGCACATGGCACTCTTCTTCAAAGAAGGCACAGAATTTGATAAACAAATTTGGAGAGAGGACAACCTTACAAAGCATTTTCCAATCTTGGATTGTGCAGGGTTGGTGCACTAAGCCCTGGAGGATGGTTTCTGCCCCTGGGGAATTGGGCCATCCTCTGCGACAGCCTTTTTCAGCTCTTTAAGGTCATGAGCTCCCCAAGGGTACCAAGTGGCCAGCCTATTTCCACTGGGGGCAACGTTGACCGGATAGGCCTGAGGGGCTTCTTCCCGCCATGGGCTGTGGACGGCTGGGGGTTCCCAGCAAGCCATGACAGGAAAAACCTGTGGCTCTGCCAGGGGTGTTTTTAAAGGTGGGCTAGCCTCCTCCACTTCTTCAGGTGC
>NW_007727874.1:338303-359609 GCF_000696425.1 Galeopterus variegatus | reverse complement strand
TTTTTTTTGAAGTTCTTACAACAAGAAAATGGAGGGGACACACCTGGGTGGGAGGGGGGAGAGGTAGGAGGGAGGGAGGTTTCGGTGATGGGACACAATAACTAACTACATTGTATAGTGACAAAATAAAAAAAAAAATAGAAGTGAAAAAGGAGACATTACAACCAATACCACAAACAATCATTAGAGTCTATTACAAACAAATATATGCCAATGAATTTGAAATGGATTAATTTCTGGACACATACAAACTACCAGGACAGAACCAAGAAGAAATAGAAAACCTGAAAAGACCAATAATAAGCAATGGCATTGAAGCATTAACAGCAGTCTCCCAACAGAGAAAATCCCAGGACCAGATGGCTTCACTTTTGAGTTGAAGAAAACGTTTAAAAAGAATTGATATAAATTATCTTCAAACTATTCCAAAAAAATTAAAACAGGCCATTCTCCCAAACTCATGCTATGAGTCCAGCATCACCCTGACATCAAAACCAGACAAAGACACAGAACAAAAAGAAAACAAAAGTCCAATATCTCCGATGAATACAGATGCAAAAATCCTCAACAAAATGCTAGCAATCAGAATACAACAACATGTCAAAAAATTATACACCATGACCAAGTGAGATTCATCCCAGGGAGACAGGATGGTTCAACACATGCAAGTCAATAAATGTGATACATCACATCAACATAATCAAGGGCAAAAACCATATAATTATCTCAATAGATGCAGAAAAAGCATTTGGTAAAATTCAACATCCCTTCATAAAGGCTCTCAGCAAATTAGGTATAGAAGGAAAGTAGCTGAACACAATAAAAGGCATATATGACAAATCCACCCCCAATATCATCCTGAATGGGGAAAAGCTGAAAGCCTTTGCTTTAAGAACAGGAACAAGACAAGGATGCCCACTATTCAGCACTCCTATTAAACATAGTGTTAGAAGTAATAGCCAGAGCAATCAGGTAAGGGAAAGAAATAAGGGCATACAGACTGGAAAAGATAAGGTCAGACCATCCCTGTTTGCAAATGAATGATCCTATATATAGAAAAACCTAAAGACTCTACCAAAAAACTCTTAGAGCTGATAAACGATTTCAGTAAAGTTACAGGATACAAAATCAACACCCCAAAATAGTATTTTTATTTTCCAATAACAAACTAGCAGAAAAAGAATCAAGAAAGCTAGCCCATTTACAATAGTCGCCAAAGAAATAAAATTCCTAGGAATCAATTTAACCAAAGAGGTGAAAGATCTCTACAGAAAGAACTATAAATCACTATTGAAAGAGATTAAACAAGACACAAAAAGATGGAAAGATATCCCATGCTCTTGGATTGGAAGAATCAACATTGTGAAAATGACCACACTACCCTAAGCAATCTACAGATTCAATGCTATCCCCATCAAAATCCCAATGACATTCATCACAGAAATAGAAAAACAATCCCAACATTTATATGGGACAACAAAAGACCCTGAATAGCCAAACTAATCCTGAGCAAAAAGCAAATAAATAAATAAATAAAGCTAGAGTCATAACACTACCTGACTTCAAGTTATACTACAAAGCTATAGTAATCAAAACAGTATGGTACTAGCATAAAAATAGACACTTGGACCAATGGAACAGAATAGAGAACCTGGAAATCAACACACATACTTATATCCAACTGATCCTTGACAAAGGCAACAAGAACATAACATTTGGGAAAAGACTGCCTCTTCAATAAATCATGCTGGGAAAACTGGACATCTATACACAGAAGTATGAAACTAGACCTGCACCTCTCACCATATACCAAAATCAACTCAAAATGGATTAAAGACTTAAGTATAAGACCTGATACTATAAAACTACTAAGGTAAAACATAGAGAAAACAATTCAGGAAGTAAGAATGGGCAAATACTCTATGAATAAGACCCCCAAAGCACAAGCAACAAAAGAAAAAAAATAATTGGGATTATATCAAACTAAAAAGCTTCTGTACAGCAAAGGAAATAATCAACAGAGTGAAAAGGCAACCTACAGAATGGGAGAAAATATTTGTAAACTATACATCTGATGAGAGATTAATATCCAGAATATAGAAGGAATTCAAATAACCACACAGCTAAAAATATAATAATAACACAATTAAAAATGGGGAAAGGATTCAAACGGAAATTTTCAGAGGAAGACATACAAAAGGACAACAAGTACTTGAAAAATACTCAACATCACTAATCATCAGGGAAATGCAAATTAAAACGACATTGAGATATCATCTCACCCCAGTTAGAATGGCTACAGTCAAAAAGACTGTGAATAACAAATTCTGGCAAGGATGCAGAGAAAGGTGAACTCTTCTACACCGTTGGTGGGACTGTAAATTAGTGCAGCCACTATGGAAAACAGTATGGAGTTTTCTCAAACAACTACAGATAGAACTACCAAACAATCCAGCAATCCCACTTTTGGGTATATACCCAAAGGAATGAAAATCATCATGTCAAAGGAATACATCCATTCCCATGTTCATTGCAGCTCTATTTACAATAGCCAAGATATGGAACCAACTTAAATATCCATCAACAGACCACTGGATAATGAAAATGTGGTATATATACACAATGGAATACTACTCAGCCACAAAAAATAATGAAATTCTGCCATTTGTGGCAACATGGATGTTAAGTGAAATAAGCCAGGCACTGAGGGATAAATACTGCATGCACTCACTCATAAGTGGGAGCTAAAAAAGAAAGAAGGAAGAAAAGAAAAATCACGGTGGGCCAATGGTCAATATCAAAAAAGTGGGAACTGTTTTGGAAAACATGGGAATTAGAATCAAGAATGAGGAAATGGAGGAATTAATGACCCAACTATCAACTGATGGTGATAGAACAGTTGATCTGAATGGTTTGATGTATGCTGTCAGTCACATTAAGGGAGAAGTGATTGATATTCAGAACTTAGACAACTTTCTACTAAGTGAGGGGACTGAGCTCACAGAAGAAGAAATGCAGGAGCTGATGCCTCCCTTGACATTTAATGTCCATTCTCTTGCAGGTGTTATTCTGGCCTGGATATGGTATTTAAATCTCTGAGTTCCTCCCCCACGCTGTTGGTGGGAATGTAAATTAGTACAGCCATTATGGAATGCAGCATGGAGGTTCCTCAAAAAATTAAGGACAGAACTACTATAAGATCTAGCAATCCCACTACTGGGCATATACCCAAACGTTATAAATTCAGTATGTCAAAGAGATGTCTGCACTCCCATCTTTGTTGCAGTATTTACAATAGCCAAGATATAGAATCAACCTATGTGTCCATCAAAGGATGAATGAGTAAAGAAAATGTGGTAAATATACACAATGGAACACTATCAGACTTAAGAAAAAGAAGGAAATCCTCATTTGAGATAACACAGATGAACCTGGAGGACATTATGTTAAGTGAAATAACAGGAACAGAAGGATTAAATGCCACATGATCTCACTTATATGAGGAATCTAAAAAAGACAAACTCATAGTAGCAGAGAATAGAACGTTGGTTACCAGGGGCTGGGGTTGGGAAGGAGGTGGGGGTGACTGGAGAGACGTGGATCAAAGGATACAAAATTTCAGTTAGAGATCTATTCTACATCATGATGACTATAGTTAATAACAAAGTATTATATACATGAAAATTGCTAAAAGAGTAGATTATAAGTGTTCTCACCACAAAAAAATGATAAGCATGTGACATAATGCATATGTTAATTAGCTCAATTTAGCCATTCCACAATGTTTACTATATCAAAACATCATGTTTTACACCATAAATATACACAATTTGTATTTGTCAATTAAAAATCATTTCAAAACAAAACAAAAATGATATAGACTAAGATACAATGTGGTTAAGTTATTGAACTTCAAGAATTAAAAAAATACAGGGGCCAGCCTGTGGCTCACTCAGGACAGTGTAGTGCTGATAACACCAAGGCCGTGGGTTTGGATCCCATATAGGGATGGCTGGTTAGCTCACTGGGTGAGCATGGTGCTGACAACACCAAGTCAAGGGTTAAGATCCCCTTACCAGTCATCTTTTTAAAAAAAAAAGAATTAAAAATATATATATATATTCAGGCATTTAGGTAAAACAAGTCATTTATAAGAGAAAAAAAGTCAGGCTGGCCTCAGACTTTGGCATGGCAAATTCCAATGACAGAAAGGAATGGAGCACTGTCTATCAAGCGCTGAAAGAAAGAGGAAACCAACAATATCATATCCAGTCAGGATATCATTCATCCGTACCCAAGCGACAGACATTTTTAAAGACTACAGAACTCAGAAAATATAGCACTGTTATGGACTGAATTATGTCCCCCCCAAATTCATATGTTGAACTGTTAACCCCCAATGTGACTATATTTGAAGACCAAACCTTTAAGGAGGTAATTAAGGTTAAATGAGGTTGTAAGGGAGGGGAGCCTAATCCAATAGGACTGGTGTCTTTATGAGAAGAGGAAGAGACACCAGCACTCTCTCTCTTTGCACAGGCATCGAGAAAAGGCCATGTGAGGATGCAGCAAGAAGGTGGCTGTCTGCAAGCTGGGAAGAGAGTCCTCACCAGAAATTCAACATTAATGACACTGCAATTTTACATTCTGGCCTCCAGAACTGTGAGAAAATTGATTTCCTCTATTTAAACCACCCAGTCTATCTTCTTCTCCTTCTCCTTCTCCTTCTCATACGTCAGCTATAGCAGACTAATAGAAACATCTATGAGCTCTTTGTAAAAAAAATCTACAGATGCTCCTCAACTTACAATAGGCTTATGTTCTGATAAACCCATTGTGAAGTCAAACAATTGTACATCAAACCATCATACACTGGGGACCGCTATACCTGAACATAAAACCCAGCCATCCAAGAAATGAATCAAGACTTTAAACACTTAAGATTGGAAATGCCATGGCAAAAGGGTGAGTGGTAAGCATATAATCTATTTAAATATAAAATGAAGGATCAATAACCTGGGTAGCAAAAAGAATATAGGCAATACAATCAGGGAAAGGGGATGAGGACGCAGCAATGGCAGATAGCATATATTTAGCACTTACCGCCTTCTAGGAGGCACTGTTCTAATTGCTTGCTTGCTTTTCCTTTTTTTTTTTAACCTTGCTTTTTTACATTTATTTTACTTTAATTTTTTAACAAGGATATGCACAGTTATTTTTTCAAATAACAAATACATAAACTTAATAACAGATGAATGACAAAATACTCTGCAGAAAGTAGGGCTTCTAATTTTCACAAAAACTGGAGATGTAAAACTTATTAAAACTAATTGCTTTCCATACAGTAATTCATTTAATTTTCACAGTACCGCTTTGGGATAGTTCTTCATGTTTTATCCTCACTTCACAGAGGAAAAAACAGAGGCATAAAAATAAGTAATTTGCCCATGGTAAATAAGCAGTAGGTTGAAGAGACAAGCCACCAATATGTGTCAGAATCTGCAGTCTTAGCAACTATGCCAAGGCGACTTCCACTAGGGGGACCAACTCTACTGGTTTTAGTACTGAAAGTCCCCAGCCTCAGGAAAACCCTCAGTCCCAGGAAAAATGAGGTTGTTGGTCACCCTACCTCCCAGTGTTCATCTTACTAACTTTCATAGCTGCAAAACATTCAATGGTAAAATTAAAATGTAATTTTAAAAACAGTAACAACATAATGGCTCCAAATCCTTAACGGTTT
Organism: Galeopterus variegatus; assembly: GCF_000696425.1. NCBI lineage: Eukaryota > Metazoa > Chordata > Mammalia > Dermoptera > Cynocephalidae > Galeopterus > Galeopterus variegatus. The sequence continues at coordinate 353,869 of NW_007727874.1, read as the reverse complement.
TCGTAATCTTTTGTCTTAATGGTGAAGAAGCATTTATCCAAAGTCAACAATTCTTCAGGTTTCACTTTTTTTTGTTGTTGTTGTTTTGTTTTTGTTTTATTCTTGCATAAATGTGAGTTTCTTTATGTCCACAGAAAAAAACAATTTAGAAGTTACTTTGGTTTTAAAAATTAATAATCAATATTAATTCACAGATTCTAATTTAATTCTTCCTTAAGCATTTAAATTCAGCTTAAAAATCTCATTATTCCATTTATAAGCATAGCAAATTTGAACTGTCAGTTTTAATGGCCTTCAATTAATATTTGGTTCCATTTTTGAACATAGTTAATTAAACTATTTTAAGTATTTTAAACTGAGTTTATAAATTTAACACAGTTTTTAAGTCCTTCAATTATCTGACAACAAAACTTCCCAAACAATTAAGTTATTCTTATGAATTAAACTAATTAAACTTAAAAATATGGTAAAATTTAAGGTTCTAAGACTATATACAAATAGTAAAATTTCTACCTAAATTTATAAGTATAATTACTCAATTCTATATGTCAAATTGGAATTAAAAGCTACCTTGTTAATCTAGTAAGCCAAATTCTTGTTATTGTTACAAGTATATAGTACTAAATATACATAAATTCTTTAGCAAAAGAAAATGTTTATATGACATGATCCATTCTCTTAAATATTTCTGTTATGAATTCTGTAACTCTTATGGGTATTATTAAATGATATCTGGTTTGAATTTTGGATACTTCTCTCACAGATTTCTATGACTATTTTAGCCATAACTTTCAAAGGCGTTCTAGTAGTTCTTCTGTTTAATTCAAGTAAAATTAAACACTTTTTAACAGCTTTTGATTTTATAATCAAACTCTAGCCCTCCCATGTGAGTAGGTGTGTGTATTTGTGTGTGTGTGTGTGTGTGTGTGTGTGTTGTGTATATTTGGGTGTATGTTTGGGTATATTCATAAGTACTTTTCTGTATTTGTGTGTGGGAGTGTGTATACACATATACATGCGGGTGGCAGTGGGAGAGAATGACTCCTAGTATTTTCAAACAGAACTGATGGAATAGTGTTCATCAGTGTAATCCCGGTTATTTCAAGACAGTGGAATTTAGGGACATTTGCTGCTTTTTACTTGAAAATTTTCTCCATTGCTTGAATAAGCAAGAATCACTTTTAAGAGAAAAAAGAAAATCTTTTTCCTTTAAAATAATATTTTTTAAAAGATGAGATAAGTCTTCTTGTACTGACATGGAAAGATGTCTAGGCCTCATTGTTAAGTCTAAAAAGGAGGTTCAGAATAATACATATAGTATTATTCCATTTTTGGAAAAAGTTCTGGATAAAAATTTAATGTGGTGTGAATAATATAGATGGGTCTCAAAAGATGCACACTAAATATTAAGAATGTCTGCCTATGGAGTGGGCTGAAATTGGGGGTGGGAAGTATGTAATTTATAGCTGGATAGCACAGAAATGCTGATGTAAACAAGAAAGGTGTTTATTTTTGCTCTCATGACAAGTCCAGATGTAGGCTGTCCAGGTGGAGGTACCTCAAGGCTCTTTTTGGCTTTGGTCCCACTCTTTTGGGTGTGTTTTCCATACTCACAGTCACAAGATTATTGCTTTACCTCGAGGCATTACCTCCAATTTTCAGCCAGGAAGAAGACAGAAAGATAATGAGAAAAACATGTGGACCAGATGAGTTCATCTCTTTTTCTCAGGCAAAAGGTAGCTTTCCCAGAGGCCCCTCCCAATAGACTTAAATTTATCTCTTATTGGCCAGAACTATGTCATGTGGCTGCACATTGCTGCAAAAAAAGCCTGTGAAACCTTGCTTTTCAGTTAAGACAGTGATGCCCCAAACATAATTAGCATTTTTATGTTAAGGGAGGAAAGATATGTTCTATATAATACTTCTGTATTTCCATTTTTTAATAAGAATGTACTTGTGTAATATTCATGTATATACCCACTCATATATATCATTATTTAAATAAAGTTTAGAAAGAATTCGTGTACAATGGGTGAAGGGAGGGCATTCCAGATAGAGAAAATAGCCTGACTGATTTAAAATATCTAATTATGTGAAAATAGTTCTATTTTAATTACATGTAATTGTACATATTTTTAATTTAAAAGAATAATTGCTAAAATAATCTAAACTATTATAATAAATTTCCTATGAAACATGAAACTGTGTTCAAGATGCAGTGTTTAGCATAAGCTAGGGACTAAAACCGAGACAAATGCTCATGAAGGAAAAAAAAATCTGGGTTTTTACTGTCACATTCATTTACCTCTAGGTAGATGGAAAACTAGCTGGAGAGAATCCTATAATCCTGCAACAGCGTAAGTGGGGGAAAAAATCCAGATTTGAATTTTATACTCAAATTACTTTAAAAAAACATTAATTTGCAATTTAAACTAGTTACATTAGAGCAAAGTTTGAAAATAGCAAAAACATACCCTCAATCACTCACAACTGTTTTTAGTTTTAAAACTCAAATGACTCTACTTTGTAAACTGGAAACCAATTATTACAGGGCATAATCAATGCAAATATTTTTCTTATTTGCATAAACAAAGCAGTGAGCTCTGAGAAAATAAATAGCATAATATATTTTCTTGGTGCTTTTTTTTCCCCCGAAAGTCTATGTTTGAAAGTAGACAACAGGTTTTCTGTTTGGGTTTTTTTTTTTAATTATCGTTATTTTGATGAAGAATACTTCCCATCCATTGGAAGGAGAGGTTTTGGAAGGTGAAGTTCCCCAAATAGATTGCGGGCTCTGGTTAGAGGGAAGTAGCTAGCTGAGGAGAAGCAGCAGCCGCTTAGGGTGAGCCTTAGTGAACTTGGGGCTTGGGGGCTGCACAGACCAAGCACTCACAGGATGAGGGGGCATTGAGACCACTAAGTAGCACTCAGAAGCTTCTGTTGGGTGAGATGTCAGAAGATGCAGATGGGAGCAAGTTCCTTACTTCAACTATTGACTTCTGGGGGAAAGTAATTTCCCCACTTTGTGTGTTTGGAGAAAAATAATCAGTTCAAGAGTATTCACAAAGCAAAGAAGGAACTGATACTGTGTGATTGCACAAGGGAAAAGTCCTACTAATTGTGGCAAAGTTTAAAAAGTTCTAAAAGTTTTAAAGAAAGCTATTTAATTAAATGACATCTGTACAGTCTCCAGCAATGTACCTTGAATATAGCAGGTCCTTGTGAAGAAAATGGAGTCAGTATAGTCAGGGCCCCTCGCCAGCTGGGTATGATTCAGCACATCATTGTAAACAAGTTATATAAGAGCAGTGTAATTGTGCATGTGCACCCATATGCTCCTTGGCTCCTTGGCATTGTTGTGTACTTTCAGTATAAAAGGCAGCAGCTCTGAACCACTGCCCAGCAGAGCTCAAGTCAGAGTAAAGCATGTCTATGCTGTTATCAGCCACCAGAATTCTTTTTCAACTACCTGACTCAAGACCTGCACAAGACGGGGCAGAGGGGTCTGTGATCCAGCCTGATGGTCATCAGAGAACATGAGCCCCTTCTGCCCTATTGGCTTTACAGGCCCCTTGGCATCTACACCAGTGCTTCATAATTAGTAAGAACAGGTTCTCACTAAGAACACGTTTCATGACTGAGAATGGGGCTGATGGCCACAGCCTTGTCATCTTAGGAGATGACATTTGTATGGGACACCTTTCAGATTTACAGGCCTGACTTTCTCTATGTCATCATCCCCTTCCAGCATCATCAGAGTCCAATTTCTCTGTCTTTACCATCTTCTACAGACTGTGACCCAGTTGTTTTATGGAACTCTCCAAATGGTGACCCTTGGGACCTCTTTTCTTGTCAGCATCTTAATGCAGGATTTAAGATTTGTCACTCCTGCATCAGTGCCTGCATGGCACCTCTTTTCCTGATGCCAACTCCATCACTAACTGCCGCTCTTCACCCCACTCTGCTCTGACACACCAGCTGTGGCACCCCACCATGCAAGGCTTCACCACACAGGGAGGTCCAACCTAACCACTGGGCTATCGGCCAGCAACCCTCCAGGGCTGGCAGATTTTTTAATTTTGTTTTTAAACTAAAAATAATCATCTTAACATTTTCCATCTTCATATTTTTCCTCCTCCCTCCACTTAAAAATTAACTATTTAGGGGCTGGCCCAGTGGTAAACTGCTACAGTGCGCCGCTTGGGAGCGCGGCGGCGCTCCCGCCGAGGGTTCGGATCCCACATACAGACCGGTTCCCGCTCACTGGCTGAGCGAGGTACGGGCGCAACACCGAAGGTTGAGATCCCGTTGCCAGTCCTGGTCCGGTACGGGCACAACACTGAGGGTTGCAATCTGTTGCCGGACACAAAAAAAGACAAAAAGGGGAAAAAAAAAAAAATTAACTATTTAAAAACCATACCAGACTTTGCTAGAAATATTTAGTATTTTGCTAGCATTTCAGACTCATTATTCATACATTCCACAGCAAAATTATACCATATTTGTTAAATATAATGATTATCCATGTCCACTCTTTTCTATGACTTTTCTTCTAATTCAGACCGTTAATACACTTCATGCAGATTCACTGATCTGCCTCGCTCCTGAAAAAGGACAGGAGCTCAAGCCCCTTCATGACGTCCAATTCATCTAAGTACCATGGCCTAAGACATCTTCATGAAGCACAGATTTGATCATGTGATTCATCTGATAAGAAACCTTTGATAATTTCCTATTGCAGAATATATACCAGCTGCCTCTCAAGTCATGCCCACCTCCATAGCAAGTATGCTCCTCAACCACCATGAAACCTTGGACTTCATTCCACATTCCTTATCTCCAGGCCACTGTTCAAGGTATTCCTGACATTCTTTTTTTTTTTTTTTTTTCCTTTTTTTTTTTTTTTTTTTTCAGATGACCGGTAAGGGGATCTTAACCCTTGACTTGGTGTTGTCAGCACCACGCTCACCCAGTGAGCTAACCGGCCATTCCCTATATGGGATCTGAACCCGGGGCCTTGGTGTTATCAGCACCGCACTCTCCCGAGTGAGCCACGGGCCGGCCCTTTTTTTTGTCCTTTTTGAGACCGGCCGCACTGCGCTCAGCCAGTGAGCGCTGTGAGCACACCGGTCATCTCTATATAGGATCCGAACCCACGTTGGGAGCGCCACTGCGCTCCCAGCGCCACACTCTCCCAAGTGCGGCCCATTCCTGACATTCTAAGTGTCCTACAACCATAAAAGTTTTCCTAGACGCTTGTCTCCATTTACCTATGTTCCATACTCTGGGAGCATTTATTTTTTTGAACCTCTTACCACAATGTCTTGTGCTAAAATTATATATATGTACATATATGAAGAGGCCAATATATATATTTGCCAGAAGATTGAAACCTAGAGGCCAGAATTGATATTTCATTCGTCCTCCCACTCCCACTTCTTGGATAATTTACCATCCCAGTCCATAGTATAAAAGGGGTATCCCTAACGATACATGACCTTTTAACTCTCCAACCTGTGGTGGCAGCTGATTGGAGCAGGAGTGGTTACTTGACCTCAGCTAGGCAATCAGCTCCTCTCCATCTGAATTTGGAAATAGAAGACAAACACACAAAAAATCTAGATGGAAGGTCTTGTAGACTTAGGATCTGAAGATACCAGTTGGAGGTAGCCCTGATGGGTCATGTACAAGCAGGTAAGAGAGCAGAGCAGGAGGCTTACAGAAAGCAGAATGAAGCACAAATAGGGCAGAGACAAGACACCACGCAGTCAAAGAGAAAATGTCAACAGAAGAGGAGGGTGTGTGGGTCTGGGGAAGGGAGGAAGGAGATGTCTGACAGCTCTCCACTTCTGAGGCCTGGCTGTCTTCTGCCATGTGTTCTCCATACCACTGCCCTCCACATGAGCAAACCTGAATTAGAACTGTAATTACTTGCAACTAAGTGATCCCTTATTAATACAAACTCACTTTGTGCTTTGCTTGTTAAATGTTTAATAAATTGAAGTGTTTAACAACATTACATTGCATAGAATTTCCTCTAATTGAATTAGGACTGAGCAGCCTCTGGAATTCAAGACACCGACACCCCATGCACAATGGCTACATCTGTTCCCACTGAACTGGTCCTCCAGCGTGGAGGCAAGAGGACAGAACTTTTCCCACTGTTCTGAAATGTCTCACAAATTTTACACTAAGAAATCAAGAGTCATTTCACCAGAACTATATACATTTATTGCTTATGCTATTAAAAATGAATCACTCAATATTTTATATCTTATTCCAGATATTCAGTAATCTTGGGGTTAACTTGATATTGACAGATAGAATGAGCACTATTACTGGAAGACTACATATAAAATATTTACAAGTGCAATTCTATGGATTGAATTAGTCATAGGAGATTTGATTAAAATGTATAGAATTCAGTCTTTGCGGACCTTATTTAGAGGGACAGCTTCCATTATAATTGGACCCTGAATACTGGATCAGAATTGACCTACAGGAAAATTTGACCGTATTTAGACATTTCCATTTTGTAACCTTTTTCTGAATTGGAAAATAAATTATATACTAGTTAGTGCAAATACAAGAAAGATTTTAAACAGAAATTTAGCTTGTATACAAACATACAGGCTGTGTTACCAGAAACAAATTTTAAGAACATATTATGCATGTTTTTATACCTCACAACTATTATGTTTTTTGTATGTGTAATTAAATGTACACATGTGGCTAGAAATGTAACACAATGCTTGTGTAATAACGTATGCGCTTTACAACAATGAGAAATGTTTAGAGAATAGCTTGATTGCTTCATCAAGTAAAAGGAAAGACAATGTTTCGTATATTCCTACTCTTCCCTATTTCAGTTTTACTTATATACGCCCATTTATTTGGCTAGTTATACAAAGCAGAGTGAAATGCAGAATCCAGGTCATTTAGGCCAAAGAAAGGCAAAACGTTAACTCTTTTCTTCACTTGGTTTCACCTCTGGCAGGAAAATAAGTCATCCAAGAAATTTGATGCTAGTGCAGATTGAAAGAGTTACTGTCAAGAAATTAAGAAATGCTATTCATTTTGTAACTGAATACACAAACACACACACACACACACACACACAAGGGGGTCTTCAAAAAGTTCATGAAAAGATTCATATTATCTTTTAATTCCATTTTTCCACAAATTTTTGAAGTAGTGTGTGTGTGTGTGTGTGTGTGTGTGTGTGTGTGTGTGTGTGTGTGTGTGTGTGTGAATTCCTAATAGAATTCATTTATGGAAAGCAATCTGGGTAGATTGCATGTGCTTTAAAATGAAAAAATAAATAAATAAAGTGACAATTTCCAGTATTCTTCATTCTTTTCAAACTCTTTCTGTGAGCTTGTTCATCTGAAAATTTATAGTACAGACCTGGCCAGTTTTACACAACCACAGCAGAGCAGACATTCAGCCAGCTAATTCACAGGGTGCCAAGTCCAAGAATTTCTAGAACAATCCAGGGTAGTGTAAGCTGGGTACTGACACTGCCCGCATTGACCAGCTAACTTTCTTTATCCATGTGATCTGACTTTCTCAAAATTGGTCAGTTGGATAAATTCTGAATTGCTGGAGCATTGTGACACTTTTCACTTTTACAGCTTATTAGGTGCTTTGGACCAATATTTCAACTTGATTCATTATAAATTCGATATAATTCAGGAAAAGGAACTATATGGAATAAGAAGTAATCAAAATTACTCTGTATTTTTTATGTATGTTTGACCACAGACATATTTTTTACTTTTTCCTCTTCTTTAAGGAATATTGTATAGCATTGAAAGATCAGTTAAGTAAATTCTGGGATAGTTCACAATAGAATATTAAGGGAATAATATACACTCATTTAAATTACATGTATAGAGACAAAGAAAGATGATTTGATATAATATTAAATAAAAAAGAGATAAAACCCACATTCACATTACAATTTTGACTATGTAATGAAAATCTATTCATAAAAAAACAAAAATAAAAACGAACAGAAAACCACACACACACAACACTGGAAGAAAATATATAAAAATACAGCAATTGTGTTTAGGTGCCACTAAGAAGTGATATTTTTCTTCTGTTTTTAAACTTTGCAAATTCTCCTAGTGAACACATATTATTTATTAATGGCAAAGTAAACTTAACAGTTTGGTCTTCATTTTATGATCATGTGTACAATGGAAAATAAGGCTTTTAAAAATTTCTCCATGATTGAACTGATATTTTTAATAAGCCCCCAGCCCAATGGGTAAGAAGAAAAAGCTAAATTTTGTTCCAATCTGGTAACTATAGTACAACCCAACTAATTAAACTGCCTTTTTTATATAACTCAGACTACCTAAATGATGCTAGTAAATATTGTTTTTCCAGGATCCACACCTATTTCCATATTCTCTCCAAGATTGGCTGAGGGTCCACCAGTGAGATGTGAGTATGACATGACCTTGTGGCCAGAGGGTGGAGCAAGGTCCTGAAAAGCACGTTGGTGTCCTCTGTGTTCTCGTGGTGTAAGATGGAGTGACTGGTCTCTGCTGCTCACTGGACTGACTCCCGGTGAGGCTCCATGGGGATCCTGCTGCTGTTGGCCACCAAAGCCTGCAGCTGGTGGCACTATAATCTGTTCTCCTTGGCTCAGCCAGGGCAGTGGTCTCCTTTGCAGACTCAGTTGTTGTTGTTGTTTTTTTTTTTTTTTGTCTTTTTGTCTTTTTTCGTGCCCGGCAACGGATCGCAACCCTCAGTGTCGCGCCCATACCGGACCAGGACCGGCCACGGGATCACAACCCTCGGTGTTGCTCCCGCCCCTCGCTCAGCCAGTGAGCGGCCGGTCTGTATGCAGGATCCAAACCCTTGGCGGGAGCGCCACCACACTTCCCAAGCGGCACACTACAGCAGTGCGCCACCGGGCCGGCCCCTTGCAGACTCAGTTTTTAGTGACATAGCTGAGCAGTCAGGGCAAGCCTCACCTAAAGCTAGTCCTGCCTCCAGACTTTTCAGTTAAGAAACCATTAACTTCTCTCTATTGTTTAACTCAGTTTAGGTTTATATGCTTTGAAATATAAAGACTTGGAATTGATTTCAATTTCTATGTTTTGTTCCCTTAGCATTGCTGCAACAAGCCAGCATGTTTTTTAAATGTTTTGCACACTCTTATAAAAGAACAAAAATGAAAAGGCATCACATAATGAGATCTTACTTCCAAAGACTGTGTCTTCTTTCCCACTGGCCCCAAAAGAGAGAGAGAGCAGATGCCCTTTACATCCTTCATAGAGAACCAAATGCCCCTATTGGTGTTGGCTATTAAACTTCTCCCGCAATTTATCTGTTTCAGAGGTGTTGTCCTGGAGACAGTCTGCTCTAGAACCCTTTGCTGGTGTCTCAGTGAGTAGTGGGTGTAAACAAATGGCAGTGACATGGAGGGTGTGAGGTGGGACCTCCCAGAGACAGAGCAACAAGCTAGAGGCTGTGGTCAGAGAGCACGTAGCTCTGATATGGGAGGAGTAGGTGACTTTCTTGATGATCAGTCACAACGGCTGGTCCAGTGGAGTGCGGATGGGAAGGCAGGGCAGGCAGGCCCATTCTAGTGATGACGCTCACCACCGTGGCCTGGATGGTCTTGAGGTGGTGTCTCAAGGACCTGGGCACAGGTGCATGTATGTTATGTGCCTGAAGGTGTCACATCAAGTGGAGAGCCACCAAAAGTATTCAAGTGAATAGTTAGTATCTGTGTGAAAAGTTTTGAATCAGCAGGATGGCCTGCCTGTTGGTGTTGTGGCAGAGCAAGAGCGCTGGCATGCCAGTTCTTCTGGGAGAGGTGTATAACCAGCCATCCTGGTGCCCTTGGGGAACGTTAAAGCACGGTTAAGCAGGGCTGTTTACAGGCATTCATCTCCTACCTGTGCTACTGGTCTCCATGAAGTGTCTTCAAGAACAGCGTGTCCTGGGAAGGCAGAGGTGACCAGGGCTCCATAAAAGGGTGATATCAGTGCAGAGTCTTCACCAATGTGCAGGAGCTCCCTGCAGGATCAGGGAAGAAGAGAGATACAGCGAATGGGTACACAAATGAGATGTGAAAGAATGGCTTGCTTGAGGAACTCCCAGTAGTTGAACATGGTGCCATGTACACATGGAGAGGTGGGAGGGTGAGACCAAGAAAGTGCGCAGGGTCCTCATGGTAAAGACTCTTGCCTGACAGGTCTAGGATTTTTAATTTTATGCCATGGGTGATGAGACATTATCAGAGGATTTTAAACAGAGAAATGACATTGTCAGATTTTCATTTTCTGAAGATTACTCCAAGGCAAAATGGAGAAGGACTGTAGAGGAGAGAAACCAAAAAGATTAAGAAGTGGTCCAGAAAGGAAATGATGAGGCAGGGCTGAAATAGTGAGGGAAGACAGGATCATTTCAGAATTAGGAGGTGGGCTGAGCTGGAACTAGTAACTGACTAGACATGGAGGTAAAGGAGAGAGTCTGGGCTGACTCCAGATCTCTCCATTTAACAACGGGTGAGTAGTACGTGAGAAGGGGATGTTTGAGGAGTGGAAGAGGAAGGAATTTTCATCTAGAGTTTATGGGACACCTGGGTGAACGTGGCTAGTGGCCAGTAGAATGGTCAGGTATAGAAATTAAGATAAAAGATAAGAATGGAGAGAGGGGTTTAAAAGTCATAAACACACAGAAAGTAATTAAAATCATGGGAGAGATACAGAAATAGTGCCTGGAGCCTAAAAATTTCCTCAAGCGACATGAGAAAATCAGGACTTTCACTGCAAATACATGAGTATCCCCTCCTTTATGGGGTCTTCACAGACTTCCCTCAGCAAAATTAAGGTGTCCCATGTGTATTAGTTTGCTAAGGCTGCCACAAGAAAACATCACAGAAATTTATCTTCTCACAATTCCGGAGGCTGGAAGTCCAAGATCAAAGTGTCAGCAGCTCTGGTTTCTGCTGAGGCCCCTCTCCTTGGTATGCAGATAGCTGCCTTCTTGCTGTGACCTCACATGGCCATCCCTCACTTTGTTTGTGGTGTCTGTGTCATAATCTCTCCTTATAAGGACAGACCCTAAAGGCCCACCCTAAAAACCCCATTTTAACTTAATTACCTGTTTAAAGGTCTTATCTCCAAATATAGTCACATTATGAGGTACTAGCCCAGGTTATAGCATCAACATATAGATTTGGGGGGAACATGACTCAGCACATAATGCCGTGGCTGGGCTGACATGCATCTCTGCCTGATCCTCCTGCATGAACTTAGCTTGTGTCCTGAGCCCAGGTTACTGATGCCCTCCCCTGACTAGATCTGAGCAATGTATCACTCATGCCCAAGTCTCCTGACACTGAACTATCACCAGTGGTTTCAGAAACAGATCTGAAATCTTGAACACACTCTGAATTTGAGGAGAAATACCTCATTAACAATACAAGTTTTTCCCACACCAGAAACGGATGAACCCAGGACAAATTCTGGTCCACACTTGAGTTTCATCTGACCACATTGCTTTTGATTTACTGAATCATTAGATTTCATTTTTTAGAAATCTGGAGTTTTGACTTCTCTCAAAAAATGGGGAGATTTAGGAACTCGAGACTTTGTCTTTATGTAGCAACAATCAAGTTGGACCTATTATTGGCTACCACCTTTTCTGTTTCTCTAATTTTTATTATAGAGATTACAATGAATTCACATGTGTCTATCATATAATGTCAGCTATTATTAAAATTTTGCCAATCTCATTTCATCTATCTCTCCAATTTGGAGTGGTTTTTTGCTTAAGTATCTTAAAACAAATTCCAGATGTATACTGTTATAACTGAAAAACATTCTGTTTTTGCACAACCACTATGTCATATGTCATTATTACATCTTTAAAATTTTGTGATAATTTCTTTTTCTTTTTCTTTTTTTTTTCCTCTGGTGGCTGGTTGGTATGGGGATCTGAATCCTTTGTGATAACTTCTTAATAACATTTAGTACACAGTCTACATTCATATTTTCAGATGATCTCAAAATTGTCTTTATGTTGGAGTGAGCAGGACTGAAGCCATGTTGGGATGTAAAACCACATGGGCTCTAAAAGATTTTAAAAGAACACAGTTTTTTTCTTAACATGGATTTCTCTGACTTCCCTCTTTTCCCACGGTTATTTGATATTTTGAACTTTGGTTGTGGGGCAAGATGGCATTATTTACATAAATGTAAAGTTATTTCCCAGCCAGCCTGAAGTTGCAAACTTACAGACTTACATATACTATCCAGACCCTGGGAAACCAAGGAAGACATCAATAAAGCTATGCTGATCCCACCCCTCCAGCAGGACCCTAAGATAACAGCAAGAACGAGAGCAGAAACCAGATGGAATCTTGGTGAGACCTTGCACCTGGCTCCTTGCATGGAGTCTCCATGGCTCACACCCCCCTCCCTTCTGCTTTTCACTTCCCACATTCCATTCCCTCAGCCCCCACTTTAAAAACCCCTCAGTAAATCTGAGTCTTTGAGATGGCTTTAGTCTGGCCTTTCTCCTTCAGGTTTACCAGACAGATGGGTTCGCCTAACATCTCTCCTCAGGTCACTGGTATTCCTGAAATAAAAGCTGACTTCCATTTTCTCCAACATTCGACTTTTGAAAGGTTTGCTTTTTGAAAGCAGGCAGGCTGCCAGATTTGGGTCTGGTGACATTTACAGCTGATTTGTTCAAATCAGGATTCAAAATAACTCTTCACATTTGGTTATTAAACCTCTTAAAACCCTTTTAAAATATCATTTGATTGTTTTTAAAAACTGGATAATTTGTCCTATAGAATGTCCCAGATTCAGAATCTGGCCTGTCCTGTTATCATGGCTTCACTTGGTTTATTCATCCATCTCCTGTACTTCATACAAACTGGTAGTTTAATCCAAAGCAGAACTATTTAATGTCACTTTCTGCAAGGGAAGGAAATTTTCTATACCCATGCTGTCCAATAGAGCAGCCGCATGCCACACGTGGTAGTGAGTCCTTGAAATAACGGAGGAACTGAATCTAAATGTATTTAAATGTTAAATTGAAATAGCCACATGAGACTGTTACCAGCATCCAAGTCCTGCTGCTCTCCGATCAGAAACAAAAGTCTCGTCCCTCCCAAGTGTTGGCGTGAGGCAGGAAGTTTATTACCAGACGTCTGAGGATAGACTAGAAGTGTCTCCCCACTTTAGGGCTTTGGGGGGGGGGGGTTAAAGAGGAGCTGAGGGAATGGAACATGGGAAATGGAAAGCAGGAGGAAGGAGGACATTCAAGGAACCAGGTGCAGCCTCACCAAGACTCGTCTGGGTTCTGCCCTTGCCCTTGTTGTCATCTCATGGTCCTGCTGGAGGGGCAGAATCAGCATAGCTTTATTGACATCTTTCTTGGTTTCCCTTGGATAATACGTGCAAGTCTGCAGTTCCAGACTTTACACAACTTTACATTCACATAAATAATGTCATCTTGCCCAATAACCAAGATTCAAAATATTAAGTGAAAATGGGAAGAGGGAACTCAGAGAAATGTTTAAGAAAAAAACTGTTTCCTGTTAAAATCTTTTAGAGTCCATTCAGTTTTAGGTTCCAACATGGCTTTAGGTGCCAACATCAGTCCTGCTTACTCCAACAAGACAAGTGGCTATATGGATATAGAGTTTTGATTAGATTTGGGTTTAATTTTTTAGGCAGGACTCCTTCACAGATAGAATGTGTATTTTCTATAGCAGCCCCTCCTGGTACATGTAATGTATGATTGTCCCACCTTCAGCGATGCTAAGATTAATCAGTGGGTCAGGTGGTACCAGCCATTTAATGGTACCACCATTAAAATCCCTATCAAGAGCTCAAACAACTTTACAACAAAAACCAAATAATCCAACTTAAAAAATGGGCAAAGGAGCTGAATAGACACTTCTCAAAGAAAAATATAGAAATGGTCAACAGGTATATGAAAAAATGCTCAAAATCACTAGTCATCAGGGAAATGCAAACCAAAACCACGTTCAGATGTCACCTCACCCAATCAGACCGGCTGTTATAAAAAAGACAGAGAATAACAAATGCTGACAAGGATGAGGAGAGAGAGGAACTCTTCTGCATTGTTGGTGGGACTGTAAATTAGCACAGCCATTATGCAGAACAGCATGGAGTTTCCTTAAACAACTACAGATAGAACTACCATAGGATACAGCAATCCCAATACTAGGGATATATCCAGAGGATTGGAAAACATCAAATCGAAGGGATACCTGCTCTCCCATGTTTATTGCCACTCTATTTACAACAGCCAGGCAATGGAACCAACCTAAATGTCCATCGATGGATCACTGGATAAGGAAATTGTGATATTTATACACAATGGAACACTACTCAGCCATAAAAAAGAATGAAATTCTACCATTTGCAGCAACGTGGAGCCTGCAGAAAATTATTCTAAGTGAAACAACGCAGGTGCAGAAAGAGAAATATCACATGTTCTCACTCATAACCAGGAGCCAAATCCATGAATAAACAAATAAACAATAATGAAAGACCAAGAGAAAGAAACAACAATCACAGTAATACATTGAACTTTTAGAAAGAGAGAAAAAAACTGTGGTTACTAGAGGTGGAAAAGGGGAGGGGAGTGGAAAAGGGAGAAGGGCTAACGAGGAATTGATCAATGGACACGAAGAATGATTGTGTATTGTAATGATGAATAAGCGAACTATCCTGATCTAACCATCACACATTGTACACAATTATTGAAAATCAACATTGTACCCCACATGTATGTATAATAAATTATCTTTAAAATATAAAAATAAAAATCTAAAATTCCCAAGATGCCATCAGGTGATAAAGGTTAAAAAAAAAAATCCCCATCAATCTTTCACCTTATGAATTATTTAGCATCGTGTAGTTGCCCAGATTCATTATGTCCTTAAATATTTCAAAATGTTAATTTTATAATTCTTTTAATCCTGCATTCATTCTCTGGAATTCCTTTATGAAGAGCATATGGTTTTTCCCTTCATTTTCACAGTAATAAGTGGATGCCCTAGCAACCCCTAATGACTACCACAGAGCTGTTCTTGTTTCAGTACACAACAGTCACTACTGGCACATTTTTGACAAGCTCCTTCTAATTGATTCCTCTGTACTTTTTTTATTAGCATATTCATTGTTACAAATCATACTTCTTCATTTTATTTTACTTTATTTTATTTTATTTTATTTTGTCAATATACAATGGGGTTGATTATTGTGGACCATTACCAAGAACTCCCTCCCTCCTAACAACCTCCTTTCTGTTCACTTGTATCAACTTCAAGGAATTGTAATTGTTGTGTCTTCTTCCCTCCCCTGCCCCCAGGTTGTTTGTGTATTTATTTATTTATTTATTTTTAGCTCCCACAAATAAATGAGAACATGTGATATTTCTCTTTCTGTGCTTGACTTATATCACTTAATATAATTCTCTCTAGGTCCATCATTGTTGATGCAAATGGCAGTATTTCATTCGTTTTTATAGCTGAGTAGTATTCCATTGTGTAG
>NW_007727874.1:337067-337757 GCF_000696425.1 Galeopterus variegatus | reverse complement strand
TGTGGTTTTGATTTGCATTTCCCGGATGCTGAGTGATGTTGAGCATTTTTTCATGTGTCTGGTGGCCATTCGAACATCTTCCTTTGAGAAACGCCTATTTAACTCTTTTGCCCATTTTTTATTTGGGTTACTTGTTTTTTTGTTGTAAAGTTGTTTCACTTCCGTATATATTCTGGATATTAATCCTTTGTCGGATGTATATTTTGCAAGTATTTTCTCCCAGTCTGTTGGTTGTCTTTTAACTCTGCTAATGGTTTCTTTTGCCGCACAGAAGCTTTTTAGTTTGATATAATCCCATTTGTTTATTTTTTCTTTGGTTGCCTGTGCTTTTGGGGTCATATTCATGAAGTCTGTGTCCAGTCCTACTTTTTGAAGTGTTTCTCCTATGTTTTCTTTAATAAGTTTTATTGTTTCAGGGTGTATATTTAATTCTTTAATCCATTTTGAGTTGATTTTAGTATATGGTGAGAGATATCAGTCTAGATTCATTCTCCTGCATATGGATATCCAGTTATCCCAGCACCATTTGCTGAAGAGGCAGTCACTTCCCCAGTGTATAGGCTTGGTGCCTTTGTCAAAGATCAGATGGCTTTAGTTGTGTGGGTTGATTTCTGGATTCTCTATTCTATTCCATTGATCAGTGTGTCTGTTTTTACACCAGTACTGTGCCGTTTTGGTTATTATAGCTTT
>NW_007727874.1:329870-336067 GCF_000696425.1 Galeopterus variegatus | reverse complement strand
ATGTTGATTCTTCCAATCCAAGAGCATGGGATATCTTTCCATCTTCTTGTCTCCTCTTTAATTTCTCTCAGCAGTGGTTTGTAGTTTTCATTATATAGATTTTTCACATCCTTGGTTAAATCTAGTCCTAAGTATTTTATATTTTGGTGGCTATTGTAAATGGGCAAGCTTTCTTGATTTCTCTTTCTGCATGTTCACTATTGGAGAATAGAAATGCTACTGTTTTTTGTGTGTTGATTTTGCATCCTGCAACTTTGCTGAAATCATTTATCAACTCCAAGAATTTTTTTGTAGAGGCTTTAGGCTGTTTGATATATAGGATCATGTCATCTGCAAACAGGGACAGTTTGCAATCTGAATGCCCTTTATTTCCTTCTCTTCTCCGATTGCTCTGGCTAGTACTTCCAACACTATGTTGAATAGGAGTGGTGAAAGTGGGAATCCTTGTCTAGTTCCTGTTCTTAAAGGAAAAGCTTTCAGCTTTTCCCCATTCAGGATGATATTGGCAGTGGGTTCATCATACATGGCTTTAATGATATCAAGATACCTTCCATCTATACCTAACTTGTAGAGAGTCTTTATCATGAATGAGTGTTCAATTTTATCAAATGCTTTTTCAGCGTCTATAGAGATGATCATATGGTCCTTGTGTTTGATTTTATTGATATGGTGTATCACATTTATTGATTTGCATATGTTGAACCAACCTTGCATCCCTGGGATGAATCCCAGTTGATCATGGTGTATAATTTTGCGTATGTGTTGCTGTATTATGTTAGATGGTATTTTATTGAGGATTTTTGCATCTATATTCATCAAGGATATTGGCCTGTGTTCTTTTTTAGTTGTATCTTTACCTTGTTTGGGTATCAGGGTGATGTTTGTTTCATAGAATGAGTTTTGGAGAATTGCCTCTGTTTCAATCTTTTGGAATAGTTTGTAGAGACTTGGTGTCAATTCCTCTCTGAATGTTTGGTAAAATTCTGCTGTGAGTCCATCTGGTCCTGGGCTTTTCTTTGTTGGGGGCCTTCTGATAACAGCTTCAATCTTTTTTATTGTTATTGGTCTGTTCAGATTTTCTACATCATCTTGGCTCAGTTTTGGTAGTTTGTGTGTGTCCAGAAATTTATGTTTCCTCCAGATTTTCAAGTTTGTTGGCATATAGTTGTTTATAGCAGTCTCTAATGATTCCTTGGATTTCAGAGGTATTAGTTGTAATATCATCTTTTTCATTTCTAATTTCTGTTATTTGGGTCTTCTCTCTTCTTTTTTTTGTTAGCCATGATAATGGTTTGTCAATTTTATTTATCTTTTCAAAAAACCAACTTTTTGATTCACTGATCTTTTGTATTGTTTTTTGGGTTTCAATTTCATTAAGTTCTGCTCTGATCTTGATGATTTCTCTCTGTCTGCTAACTTTAGGTTTGGATTGTTCTTGTTTTTCTAGATCTTTAAGGTGAAGTGTTATGTTGTTCACTTGCCATCTTTCCATTCTTCTGAGGTAAGCATTTAATGCAATAAATTTCCCCCTTAATACTGCTTTTGCAGTATCCCACAGGTTTTGGTATGATGTATCATTATTTTCATTAGTTTCAATAAATTTTTTGATTTCCTGCTTGATTTCTTCTTGGACCCATATGTCATTAAGTAGAATGCTATTTAATTTCCATGTGTTTGTATAGTTTCCAGAATTTCGTTTGTTATTGATTTCTAGTTTTAATCCATTGTGGTCTGAGAAAATACATGGGATAATTCCAATTTTTTTGAATTTGTTGAGACTTGATTTGTGACCTAACATGTGATCTATCCTGGAGAATGAGCCATGTGCTGATGAGAAGAATGAATATTCTGAGGTTGTGTTATGGAATGTTCTGTAGATATCCGCCAAGTCCAATCGGTCTAGAGTGTTGTTTAGATCTTGTGTTTCTCTGCTGATTCTTTGCCTAGATGATCTGTCCAATATTGATAGTGGGGTGTTCAGGTCCCCTGGTATTATGGTATTAGTGTCTATTTCCTTCTTTAGGTCTGATAGAGTCCGCTTTATAAATCTGGCTTCTCCGACATTGGGTGTGTATATATTTATGATTGTTATGTCTTCTTGATGGATGAATTCTTTTATCATTATGTAGTGGCCCTCATTATCTCTTTTTATGGCGCCTCAGGCACGTGGTCTCCTTGGGACTCGGGCCTCTCTGGAGGGGTGCCTCCCTAGTCAGCACACACTTTGCCAGGTTGGGGATGGGGTCTGGCGGTGGCAAGGCCTACCTGCTCAGTTGCACGCTGGCATCATGGGGCGCATGGTCTCTGCGGATCTCAGGCCTCCCCAGTGGGGCGCCTGTCTGGTTGGTGCACACTCGGCTGGGCTGGGGATAGGGTTCAGCAGTGGCAAGGCCTACCTGCTTGGTTGTGTGCTGGTGCCGTTGGGTGCATGGTCTCTGTGGATCTTGGGCCTCTCTGGCAGGGCACCTCTCTGGTCAGCACACACTTGGCCAAGCTAGGGATGGGGTCTGTTGGTGGTGAGGCCTACCTGTTTGGGTGTGCACTGGCACTGCTAGAAATGTGGTCTCCCTGTACTTTTTTTTTTAATGACTCCATCATCCTTTGAATGCTTCCTGACTTCCTGGCTCCATGACATATCCCAGACATCTTCTGCCCCAGACCTGGAATCCACTATGTGATGGTTAATTTTAGGAGTCATCTTGACCAGATTAAGGAATACATGGAAACCTGGTAAAACATTGTTTTGTGGTGTGTCTATAAGCGTGTTTCCAGAGATTAGCATGTGAGTTTGAGTGGACTGGATGGGAAAGATCCACCCTCAATATGGGTAGCACCATCCAATCTGGTGGGGGTCCAGAGAACAAAAACAGTGGAAAAGGCAAATCTCTCTCTGTCACCTGGAGCTGGGATATACTCTTCTCTCCTGTCCTTGGACATCAGAATTCCAGGCTCTTTGGCCTTTGGGTTCCAGGACTTATACCAGTGGCACTTCCAGAGTCTCAGGCCTTGGGCCTTCGACTTAGAATTACACCACTGGCTTCCTTGGTTCTGATGCTTCCAGACTTGGACTGATCCATGCCACCAGCATCCCAGGGGCTTCAGCTTGCTGATGGTCTATCATGGGACTTGTCAACCTTCATAATCATGTGAGCCAATACCCTACTAAATCCCCTTTCATATATCTATATACATATGCTATTGGTTCTGTCTCTCTGGAGAGCCCTGACTAATACACACTATTTCCCTAAAGATCCTTGGTTCCTTTTGGGAGTGGGAAATGGTATTTGGAGACTATCTGGCAGGCCTCTTTAATTAGAGTATAATTATTCAAGTTGTTCAAGGTCTCCACCAATCCCTACTATATTATATAGGACATACTTCATTTATTTATGTTGCCTTTTTGAGTGCTGCAAGCATTTCAGCTTGCAAACCCTGGGAAGAGGCCTATGGTGAGACCCGTAATAATTTCAGTTTTGTCTTGCCACAAATTGTGACTAAAATAAACCAATCACTGAATTTCTCTATGACATGGTTTCCCCATCTGTAAATTTGGAATAATAGTAACTGCACCAAAGATGGTAAGAATAATATCAAGTAGAAACATCTTTAAGTCCTGGTATTTCCACCACTATTATTACCATCACCCCAAATTTATAGTGAAAAAAATTTTCCTTTGAAGTTTTAAAGAATAGGTTAAAATATCACCTGAAATAAATTTAAAACAGTTGAAAATGAGAACTAAACTCTAAATTCTCAATTCAAAGAATAGATTGAGAAATAGAGTAAAATCTGCATGAAGATTAACTGGGCTCAACATGGGCTCAAACATTTAGAAAATATAGTTGGCTCTCCATATCCATGGGCTCTTTATTTGTGGATTCAACCAATCATGGATAGAAAACATGTGGGAAAAAAACAATAAAAACTAACAAGACAACAATAAAAATAATACAAATAAAAAAGATAGTGCAACAATAATTTATATAGCAATTGTATTGTATTAGGCATTATAAGTAATCTAGAGATTTAAAGTATATGGAAACATATGCATAGGTTATATGCAAATACTATGCCATTTTATGGCATAAGGGACTTGAGCATCTATGCCTTTTGGTATCTGCAGGGGCTCCTAGAACCAATCCCTGCAGATACCAAGGGACAACTGCATTGTTTCTTGACTAAAGACTGCTCATTGTCCTTAAATGTTCATTTTTCTTCTTCCTTTAATAACAGAACTCTCAAATCTCAGTTGGGCATGTGGTCATTGCAATGAGATTTACATTTTCCAGCTTCTCTTACAGGTCTTACACCTATGAACTAAGGTTTAGTGAACAGGAACTAGGAGGAGGTGATGGGTTCAGCTTCCTGGTCATGCCTCTAGACAGAGGGAATCAGTTTTTCACTCTCCATTCTTCATCTGCCTGGCATGTGAATCTAGTGGTGAGTCTTTTCTATCACAGGCATGCAAGCAATATTCTAGGGACAAAGGAGCAATCAGATAGAATGAACCTGGATCCCCAAAACCATACCAATCCTCCCAGACTGCTTATGTTTAAACTATGGTACTTCAATAAGTTCATGACAAAGGTTCAGATCCCCATACCCACCAGCTGCCAAAAAAAAAAAAAGGTACATGGAAAGATTCATATTATCTTTCAATTCTGCAAAGTTTTTGAAGTACCCTCATATTATAGGAGAGCTAAACTTCTATTTTACTTAAGCACTGTTAATTTGGATCTTACTGCAAAGCAAACAGATTCACTAAATGGATATATGTCCCATTTAACTCATCACACAGTCTACCTGGGGAAAAAAGTCTCTTAATAACCACAAACACAAAAGAACTGTTTCTGTGGAAGTCAGTCATTCCTTCTTCAACCTGCTGGGTGTGTCTTCAATCATCTAATAAACAAAATACCAATAGTGGCTTGCAGTGATGGCGTATGCATGAGCTCAACAAGGGATTTTTTTCCTCACAGTGGCCAACGTGCCACTGTTGAGTACATCATTTTCCAGCAGCATAGCACCAGGAGGGCACCAATATCTATTAGACTCCCTTCATCATGTAGGAGATTAAAGCAGGAATAGATGCTTCATTCTGCATTTGTATAGTCTTCCTGCACCCAGCACGCTTCTGACAGCACCAACCTCAGCATACTTATTAAATAGCCCTAAAACCACAATGCTTTCTTAGTCAATATTGCCTCCAAACAAGAACTTATATAGTGGCAAAAGACGTGAAGCAGTGGGATAATGCTTCTGCTGGTCTTATCATGTATCCTGGCCTTAAGAAACAGAACAGTGAAGTGGATAAAGAAGAAGATAAACCATTAATACCAAACTGAAGCTGCATAAGCCATTGTAGAAATGAGAATGAAGAGATTAAGATGGCGACGGGTCTGGAGCGGCCATGCCAGGAGACAGCGCGATCCTGAGAGCTATGCACTGTGATACCAGAGTATTAATTGCATTTCCAAGAGCAACAAAAGGCGAATAATTCTTTCAACAACGATCCTACATCGACAAACAAGCGGCAGCAGGTTTGAGGTTTTTGGGCCGACACAGAAGAGGACTCCTGAGAGCACCCAACCCCGGCTGCGGGAACGAATGGGCAGCCCAGACAACAAAGGCCAAGAAAGCCAGCAGAAACTGCACAGAAACGGAGTGAAACGCGCCAGACCGGCCCAATTCTGTGAGCTCTGTGAGTCACCCCCAGCCCAGACCCACTTGCGGGGCGAAGCCCGACTGCTCCCCGCCCACCTGGCTCCCGCCTACAACACCAGACTAGGCGCCCACAACAGAGCTGCCTCCATTTTCTCGGGTGGGGGCAGAGAAGGCAGGCTTAGTGAGGGCAGGCCAGCCATCTCTGCTTGGCGTGGCTCCTCACTGAGACGTGTCATTTGCTTACCACGACGTGGGGCACCCCGGGGCCTGTGGACCGGCCTACAATCCCACTCTCCCCGGGGATCTCAGATGGGGCTGGTAGCGTGGGGAGCCCCCGGCCAGCGTCCGGGGGGCAGGGAAGAGAAGCCTGTCCAGATCGTCTTTCCGCCACACCCTGGGCGTTGGCCCCAGATAAACTCCCTCTTCGCGGGAGGCAGATTCCATCTCTGGGGACCTCAGTTTGGAAGAGCCACTAACTGATTTCTGGCGGGGAGAGGGGAGCCCAGAGACCCCTCGAGCTACATTGAAGGTAC
>NW_007727874.1:328752-329747 GCF_000696425.1 Galeopterus variegatus | reverse complement strand
AACACTGAGGGTTGCGATCCGTTGCCAGACACGGAAAAAAGACAAAAGACAAAAAAAAAATAACGTAGCAGAACTTGCTGAACTGAAGAAGTTATTCAGCGAAATAAAAAACACATTGGAGAGTTTAACTAGCAGGATAACGGAAGTTGAAGAGAGAACCTCGGTTCTTGAAGATGGGCTCTTTGGAATAATACAAGCAGACAAGAAAAAAGAAAAAAGTATCAAAGTTATCGAAGAAAATCAGAGAGAGATATTAGACAACCTTAAGTGCTCAAATATCCGAATCATGGGTATTTCAGAAGGGGAGGAAAAAAGTGATTGTATTGAAAACATATTCAGCAAAATAGTGGCAGAAAACTTCCCAGACATAAGAAAAATCACAGATCTACAGATCCAAGAAGCTCAACGATCTCCAAACGTATTCAACCCAAAAAGGGCTTCACCAAGGCATATTATAGTCAAAATGACTAAACTCAAGGACAAAGAGAGAATCTTGAAAGCTGCAAGAGAGAAGCGCCAAATCACCTATAAGGGAGCTCCAATCAGGTTAATGTCAGACTTCTCAGCACAAACCCTAAAGGCTAGAAAAGAATAGGATGATATATTCAAAATACTAAAAGACAAAGATTGCCAGCAAAGAATACTCTACCCTGCAAGGCTGTCCTTCCGAAATGAAGGGCAAATAGTATATTTCTCAGACAAACAAAAACTGTGGGAGTTCATCACCACACGACCACCCTTACAAGTAATTCTCAAGGGAGTACTGGGATTGGATCCTGGAAGATAACTACCACGGCCATAATAATCCCAGTAAAATAAAAATCCACTACTATAATAAAAATGACAATCATGAAAAGAAAACACACGATCAAAATCACTAGAGGCAACCTCAGGAACCAATAAACACAGAAAACAAACAGCAAAACAGAAAGCAAGGAACAAATATCACTCAAGAAAACCAAAAGAATAACTAGACCCATACCTCTCACCATATA